>NC_138225.1:18596509-18609009 GCF_964197995.2 Scardinius erythrophthalmus | reverse complement strand
TCAGCTGTCGAAATCCGTTCCCCCACCCCAATGAGAGATGTTGATGTATCGGCTTAAAATACCCTTATTCTATTCTGTGTTTGGATGGAGCTTAAACAGCATCAATTTGATAAATATTAGAACCTCAGTGTGCCAGAAAAATGGGGGGAACAGAATCCGACGGCAAAAAAAAAAAAAAAAAAAAACAGCTGTTGGAATCCGTTCCGCCACTCCCATAATGAGATGTGTTGATGTAATGGCTTAAAAAACGCTGGTTTTATTTTTGTGTGTGGATGGAGCTTAACTTGCATCAGTTTAAAGATTTTTTTTTTTTTTTTTTGCCTTATTGTGATAGGACAGTATAGTATCAAGAAAGTTTGACGAATCGGGACTTGATCTCGGGTCGCCCAAAGCTAAAAAAAAGACATTGTCAAGTCACTGACCACTAGGCTATTGAGGATAGTAATCTTCCATAATTTGATAAATCTTAGAACCTTATTGTGTAATAAACACAGGGGGAACAGAATCCGACGGCAAATAGTTCAGCTGTCGAAATCCGTTCCCCCACCCCAATGATGAGAGATGTTGATGTATCGGCATAAAATACCCTTATTCTATTCTGTGTGTGGATGGAGCTTAAACAGCATCAATTTGATAAATATTAGAACCTCAGTGTGTCAGAAAAATGTGGGGAACAGAATCCGACGGCAAAAAAAACAAAAAAAAAACAGCTGTCGGAATCCGTTCCCCCACTCCCATTATGAGATGTGTTGATGTAATGGCTTAAAAAACGCTGGTTTTATTTTTGTGTGTGGATGGAGCTTAACTTGCATCAGTTTAAAGATTTTTTTTTTTTTTTTTTTTTTGCCTTATTGTGATAGGACAGTATAGTATCACGAAAGTTTGACGAATCGGGACTTGATCTCGGGTCGCCCAAAGCTAAAAAAAAGACATTGTCAGGTCACTGACCACTAGGCTATTGAGGATAGTAATCTTCCATAATTTGATAAATCTTAGAACCTTATTGTGTAATAAACACAGGGGGAACAGAATCCGACGGCAAATAGTTCAGCTGTCGAAATCCGTTCCCCCACCCCAATGAGAGATGTTGATGTATCGGCTTAAAATACCCTTATTCTATTCTGTGTTTGGATGGAGCTTAAACAGCATCAATTTGATAAATATTAGAACCTCAGTGTGCCAGAAAAATGGGGGGAACAGAATCCGACGGCAAAAAAAAAAAAAAAAAAAAACAGCTGTTGGAATCCGTTCCCCCACTCCCATAATGAGATGTGTTGATGTAATGGCTTAAAAAACGCTGCTTTTATTTTTGTGTGTGGATGGAGCTTAATTTGCATCAGTTTAAAGATTTTTTTTTTTTTTTGCCTTATTGTGATAGGACAGTATAGTATCAAGAAAGTTTGACGAATCGGGACTTGATCTCGGGTCGCCCAAAGCTAAAAAAAAGACATTGTCAGGTCACTGACCACTAGGCTATTGAGGATAGTAATCTTCCATAATTTGATAAATCTTAGAACCTTATTGTGTAATAAACACAGGGGGAACAGAATCCGACGGCAAATAGTTCAGCTGTCGAAATCCGTTCCCCCACCCCAATGATGAGAGATGTTGATGTATCGGCTTAAAATACCCTTATTCTATTGTGTGTGTGGATGGAGCTTAAACAGCATCAATTTGATAAATATTAGAACCTCAGTGTGTCAGAAAAATGGGGGGAACAGAATCCGACGGCAAAAAAAAAAAAAAAAAAACAGCTGTCGGAATCCGTTCCCCCACTCCCATTATGAGATGTGTTGATGTAATGGCTTAAAAAACGCTGGTTTTATTTTTGTGTGTGGATGGAGCTTAACTTGCATCAGTTTAAAGATTTTTTTTTTTTTTTGCCTTATTGTGATAGGACAGTATAGTATCACGAAAGTTTGACGAATCGGGACTTGATCTCGGGTCGCCCAAAGCTAAAAAAAAGACATTGTCAGGTCACTGACCACTAGGCTATTGAGGATAGTAATCTTCCATAATTTGATAAATCTTAGAACCTTATTGTGTAATAAACACAGGGGGAACAGAATCCGACGGCAAATAGTTCAGCTGTCGAAATCCGTTCCCCCACCCCAATGATGAGAGATGTTGATGTATCGGCTTAAAATACCCTTATTCTATTCTATGTGTGGATGGAGCTTAAACAGCATCAATTTGATACATGTTAGAACCTCAGTGTGTCAGAAATGTCTGAATCCGTTCCCCCACTCCCATTATGAGATGTGTTGATGTAATGGCTTAAAAAACGCTGGTTTTATTTTTTTGTGTGGTTGGAGCTTAACTTGCATCAGTTTAAAGATTTTTTATTTTTTTTTGCCTTATTGTGATAGGACAGTATAGTATCAAGAAAGTTTGACGAATCGGGACTTGATCTCGGGTCGCCCAAAGCTAAAAAAAGACATTGTCAGGTCACTGACCACTAGGCTGATGAGTAATCTTCCATGATTTGATAAATCTTAGAACCTTATTGTGTAATAAACACAGGGGGAACAGAATCCGACGGCAAATAGTTCAGCTGTCGAAATCCGTTCCCCCACCCCAATGATGAGAGATGTTGATGTATCGGCTTAAAATACCCTTATTCTATTCTGTGTGTGGATGGAGCTTAAACAGCATCAATTTGATAAATATTAGAACCTCAGTGTGTCAGAAAAATGGGGGGAACAGAATCCGACGGCAAAAAAAAAACAAAAAAACAAAAAAAACAAAAAACAAAAAAAAAACAGCTGTCGGAATCCGTTCCCCCACTCCCATTATGAGATGTGTTGATGTAATGGCTTAAACAACGCTGGTTTTATTTTTGTGTGTGGATGGAGCTTAACTTGCATCAGTTTAAAGATTTTTTTTTTGATTTTTTGCCTTATTGTGATAGGACAGTATAGTATCACGAAAGTTTGACGAATCGGGACTTGATCTCGGGTCGCCCAAAGCTAAAAAAAAGACATTGTCAGGTCACTGACCACTAGGCTATTGAGGATAGTAATCTTCCATAATTTGATAAATCTTAGAACCTTATTGTGTAATAAACACAGGGGGAACAGAATCCGACGGCAAATAGTTCAGCTGTCGAAATCCGTTCCCCCACCCCAATGATGAGAGATGTTGATGTATCGGCTTAAAATACCCTTATTCTATTCTGTGTGTGGATGGAGCTTAAACAGCATCAATTTGATACATATTAGAACCTCAGTGTGTCAGAAATGTCGGAATCCGTTCCCCCACTCCCATTATGAGATGTGTTCATGTAATGGCTTAAAAAACGCTGGTTTTATTTTTGTGTGTGGATGGAGCTTAACTTGCATCAGTTTGAAGATTTTTAATTTTTTTTTGCCTTATTGTGATAGGACAGTATAGTATCAAGAAAGTTTGACAAATCGGGACTTGATCTCGGGTCGCCCAAAGCTAAAAAAAGACATTGTCAGGTCACTGACAACTAGGCTATTGAGTAATCTTCCATAATTTGATAAATCTTAGAACCTTATTGTGTAATAAACACAGGGGGAACAGAATCCGACGGCAAATAGTTCAGCTGTCGAAATCCGTTCCCCCACCCCAATGATGAGAGATGTTGATGTATCGGCTTAAAATACCCTTATTCTATTCTGTGTGTGGATGGAGCTTAAACAGCATCAATTTGATAAATATTAGAACCTCAGTGTGCCAGAAAAATGGGGGGAACAGAATCCGACGGCAAAAAAAAAAAAAAACAGCTGTCGGAATCCGTTCCCCCACTCCCATTATGAGATGTGTTGATGTAATGGCTTAAAAAACGCTGGTTTTATTTTTGTGTGTGGATGGAGCTTAACTTGCATCAGTTTAAAGATTTTTTTTTTTTTTGGCTTATTGTGATAGGACAGTATAGTATCAAGAAAGTTTGACGAATCGGGACTTGATCTCGGGTCGCCCAAAGCTAAAAAAAAGACATTGTCAGGTCACTGACCACTAGGCTATTGAGGATAGTAATCTTCCATAATTTGATAAATCTTAGAACCTTATTGTGTAATAAACACAGGGGGAACAGAATCCGACGGCAAATAGTTCAGCTGTCGAAATCCGTTCCCCCACCCCAATGATGAGAGATGTTGATGTATCGGCTTAAAATACCCTTATTCTATTGTGTGTGTGGATGGAGCTTAAACAGCATCAATTTGATAAATATTAGAACCTCAGTGTGTCAGAAAAATGGGGGGAACAGAATCCGACGGCAAAAAAAAAAAAAAAACAGCTGTCGGAATCCTCCCCCACTCCCATAATGAGATGTGTTGATGTAATGGCTTAAAAAACGCTGCTTTTATTTTTGTGTGTGGATGGAGCTTAACTTGCATCAGTTTAAAGATTTTTTTTTTTTTTTGCCTTATTGTGATAGGACAGTATAGTATCAAGAAAGTTTGACGAATCGGGACTTGATCTCGGGTCGCCCAAAGCTAAAAAAAAGACATTGTCAGGTCACTGACCACTAGGCTATTGAGGATAGTAATCTTCCATAATTTGATAAATCTTAGAACCTTATTGTGTAATAAACACAGGGGGAACAGAATCCGACGGCAAATAGTTCAGCTGTCGAAATCCGTTCCCCCACCCCAATGATGAGAGATGTTGATGTATCGGCTTAAAATACCCTTATTCTATTCTGTGTGTGGATGGAGCTTAAACAGCATCAATTTGATACATATTAGAACCTCAGTGTGTCAGAAAAATGGGGGGAACAGAATCCGACGGCAAAAAAAAAACAAAAAAACGAAAAAAAAAAAAAAAAAAAAAAAAAACAGCTGTCGGAATCCGTTCCCCCACTCCCATTATGAGATGTGTTGATGTAATGGCTTACAAAACGCTGGTTTTATTTTTGTGTGTGGATGGAGCTTAACTTGCATCAGTTTAAAGATTTTTTATTTTATTTTTTGCCTTATTGTGATAGGACAGTATAGTATCACGAAAGTTTGACGAATCGGGACTTGATCTCGGGTCGCCCAAAGCTAAAAAAAAGACATTGTCAGGTCACTGACCACTAGGCTATTGAGGATAGTAATCTTCCATAATTTGATAAATCTTAGAACCTTATTGTGTAATAAACACAGGGGGAACAGAATCCGACGGCAAATAGTTCAGCTGTCGAAATCCGTTCCCCCACCCCAATGATGAGAGATGTTGATGTATCGGCTTAAAATACCCGTATTCTATTCTGTGTGTGGATGGAGCTTAAACAGCATCAATTTGATAAATATTAGAACCTCAGTGTGTCAGAAAAATGGGGGGAACAGAATCCGACGGCAAAAAAAAAAAAAAAAAAAACAGCTGTCGGAATCCGTTCCCCCACTCCCATAATGAGATGTGTTGATGTAATGGCTTAAAAAACGCTGCTTTTATTTTTGTGTGTGGATGGAGCTTAACTTGCATCAGTTTAAAGATTTTTTTTTTTTTTTGCCTTATTGTGATAGGACAGTATAGTATCAAGAAAGTTTGACGAATCGGGACTTGATCTCGGGTCGCCCAAAGCTAAAAAAAAGACATTGTCAGGTCACTGACCACTAGGCTATTGAGGATAGTAATCTTCCATAATTTGATAAATCTTAGAACCTTATTGTGTAATAAACACAGGGGGAACAGAATCCGACGGCAAATAGTTCAGCTGTCGAAATCCGTTCCCCCACCCCAATGATGAGAGATGTTGATGTATCGGCTTAAAATACCCTTATTCTATTCTGTGTTTGGATGGAGCTTAAACAGCATCAATTTGATAAATATTAGAACCTCAGTGTGCCAGAAAAATGGGGGGAACAGAATCCGACGGCAAAAAAAAAAAAAAACAGCTGTCGGAATCCGTTCCCCCACTCCCATTATGAGATGTGTTGATGTAATGGCTTAAAAAACGCTGGTTTTATTTTTGTGTGTGGATGGAGCTTAACTTGCATCAGTTTAAAGATTTTTATTTTTATTTTTTGCCTTATTGTGATAGGACAGTATAGTATCACGAAAGTTTGACGAATCGGGACTTGATCTCGGGTCGCCCAAAGCTAAAAAAAAAGACATTGTCAGGTCACTGACCACTAGGCTATTGAGGATAGTAATCTTCCATAATTTGATAAATCTTAGAACCTTATTGTGTAATAAACACAGGGGGAACAGAATCCGACGGCAAATAGTTCAGCTGTCGAAATCCGTTCCCCCACCCCAATGATGAGAGATGTTGATGTATCGGCTTAAAATACCCTTATTCTATTCTGTGTTTGGATGGAGCTTAAACAGCATCAATTTAATAAATATTAGAACCTCAGTGTGCCAGAAAAATGGGGGGAACAGAATCCGACGGCAAAAAAAAAAAAAAAAAAAAATCAGCTGTCGGAATCCGTTCCCCCACTCCCATAATGAGATGTGTTGATGTAATGGCTTAAAAAACGCTGGTTTTATTTTTGTGTGTGGATGGAGCTTAACTTGCATCAGTTTAAAGATTTTTTTTTTTTTTTTTTTTGCCTTATTGTGATAGGACAGTATAGTATCAAGAAAGTTTGACGAATCGGGACTTGATCTCGGGTCGCCCAAAGCTAAAAAAAAGACATTGTCAGGTCACTGACCACTAGGCTATTGAGGATAGTAATCTTCCATAATTTGATAAATCTTAGAACCTTATTGTGTAATAAACACAGGGGGAACAGAATCCGACGGCAAATAGTTCAGCTGTCGAAATCCGTTCCCCCACCCCAATGATGAGACATGTTGATTTATCGGCTTAAAATACCCTTATTCTATTCTGTGTGTGGATGGAGCTTAAACAGCATCAATTTGATAAATATTAGAACCTCAGTGTGTCAGAAAAATGGGGGGAACAGAATCCGACGGCAAAAAAAAAAAAAAAAAAAACAGCTGTCGGAATCCGTTCCCCCACTCCCATAATGAGATGTGTTGATGTAATGGCTTAAAAAACGCTGCTTTTATTTTTGTGTGTGGATGGAGCTTAACTTGCATCAGTTTAAAGATTTTTTATTTTTTTTGCCTTATTGTGATAGGACAGTATAGTATCAAGAAAGTTTGACGAATCGGGACTTGATCTCGGGTCGCCCAAAGCTAAAAAAAAGACATTGTCAGGTCACTGACCACTAGGCTATTGAGGATAGTAATCTTCCATAATTTGATAAATCTTAGAACCTTATTGTGTAATAAACACAGGGGGAACAGAATCCGACGGCAAATAGTTCAGCTGTCTAAATCCGTTCCCCCACCCCAATGATGAGAGATGTTGATGTATCGGCTTAAAATACCCTTATTCTATTCTGTGTGTGGATGGAGCTTAAACAGCATCAATTTGATACATATTAGAACCTCAGTGTGCCAGAAAAATGGGGGGAACAGAATCCAACGGCAAAAAAAAAAAAAAATAAAAACAGCTGTCGGAATCCGTTCCCCCACTCCCATAATGAGATGTGTTGATGTAATGGCTTAAAAAACGCTGGTTTTATTTTTGTGTGTGGATGGAGCTTAACTTGCATCAGTTTAAAGATTTTTTATTTATTTTTTGCCTTATTGGGATAGGACAGTATAGTATCAAGAAAGTTTGACGAATCGGGACTTGATCTCGGGTCGCCCAAAGCTAAAAAAAAGACATTGTCAGGTCACTGACCACTAGGCTATTGAGGATAGTAATCTTCCATAATTTGATAAATCTTAGAACCTTATTGTGTAATAAACACAGGGGGAACAGAATCCGACGGCAAATAGTTCAGCTGTCGAAATCCGTTCCCCCACCCCAATGATGAGAGATGTTGATGTATCGGCTTAAAATACCCTTATTCTATTCTGTGTATGGATGGAGCTTAAACAGCATCAATTTGATAAATATTAGAACCTCAGTGTGTCAGAAAAATGGGGGGAACAGAATCCGACAGCAAAAAAAACAAAAAAAAACAAAAAAACAAAAAAACAAAAAACAAAAAACAAAAAACAGCTGTCGGAATCCGTTCCCCCACTCCCATTATGAGATGTGTTGATGTAATGGCTTAAAAAACGCTGGTTTTATTTTTGTGTGTGGATGGAGCTTAACTTGCATCAGTTTAAAGATTTTTTTTTTTTTTTTGCCTTATTGTGATAGGACAGTATAGTATCACGAAAGTTTGACGAATCGGGACTTGATCTCGGGTCGCCCAAAGCTAAAAAAAAGACATTGTCAGGTCACTGACCACTAGGCTATTGAGGATAGTAATCTTCCATAATTTGATAAATCTTAGAACCTTATTGTGTAATAAACACAGGGGGAACAGAATCCGACGGCAAATAGTTCAGCTGTCGAAATCCGTTCCCCCACCCCAATGATGAGAGATGTTGATGTATCGGCATAAAATACCCTTATTCTATTCTGTGTGTGGATGGAGCTTAAACAGCATCAATTTGATAAATATTAGAACCTCAGTGTGTCAGAAAAATGGGGGGAACAGAATCCGACGGCAAAAAAAAAAAAAAAAAAAACAGCTGTCGGAATCCTTTCCCCCACTCCCATAATGAGATGTGTTGATGTAATGGCTTAAAAAACGCTGCTTTTATTTTTGTGTGTGGATGGAGCTTAACTTGCATCAGTTTAAAGATTTTTTTTTTTTTTTGCCTTATTGTGATAGGACAGTATAGTATCAAGAAAGTTTGACGAATCGGGACTTGATCTCGGGTCGCCCAAAGCTAAAAAAAAGACATTGTCAGGTCACTGACCACTAGGCTATTGAGGATAGTAATCTTCCATAATTTGATAAATCTTAGAACCTTATTGTGTAATAAACACAGGGGGAACAGAATCCGACGGCAAATAGTTCAGCTGTCGAAATCCGTTCCCCCACCCCAATGATGAGAGATGTTGATGTATCGGCTTAAAATACCCTTATTCTATTCTGTGTGTGGATGGAGCTTAAACAGAATCAATTTGATAAATATTAGAACCTCAGTGTGTCAGAAAAATGGGGGGAACAGAATCCGACGGCAAAAAAAAAACAAAAAAACAAAAAAAACAAAAAACAAAAAAAAAAACAGCTGTCGGAATCCGTTCCCCCACTCCCATTATGAGATGTGTTGATGTAATGGCTTAAAAAACGCTGGTTTTATTTTTGTGTGTGGATGGAGCTTAACTTGCATCAGTTTAAAGATTTTTATTTTTATTTTTTGCCTTATTGTGATAGGACAGTATAGTATCACGAAAGTTTGACGAATCGGGACTTGATCTCGGGTCGCCCAAAGCTAAAAAAAAAGACATTGTCAGGTCACTGACCACTAGGCTATTGAGGATAGTAATCTTCCATAATTTGATAAATCTTAGAACCTTATTGTGTAATAAACACAGGGGGAACAGAATCCGACGGCAAATAGTTCAGCTGTCGAAATCCGTTCCCCCACCCCAATGATGAGAGATGTTGATGTATCGGCTTAAAATACCCTTATTCTATTCTGTGTTTGGATGGAGCTTAAACAGCATCAATTTAATAAATATTAGAACCTCAGTGTGCCAGAAAAATGGGGGGAACAGAATCCGACGGCAAAAAAAAAAAAAAAATCAGCTGTCGGAATCCGTTCCCCCACTCCCATAATGAGATGTGTTGATGTAATGGCTTAAAAAACGCTGGTTTTATTTTTGTGTGTGGATGGAGCTTAACTTGCATCAGTTTAAAGATTTTTTTTTTTTTTTTTGCCTTATTGTGATAGGACAGTATAGTATCAAGAAAGTTTGACGAATCGGGACTTGATCTCGGGTCGCCCAAAGCTAAAAAAAAGACATTGTCAGGTCACTGACCACTAGGCTATTGAGGATAGTAATCTTCCATAATTTGATAAATCTTAGAACCTTATTGTGTAATAAACACAGGGGGAACAGAATCCGACGGCAAATAGTTCAGCTGTCGAAATCCGTTCCCCCACCCCAATGATGAGACATGTTGATTTATCGGCTTAAAATACCCTTATTCTATTCTGTGTGTGGATGGAGCTTAAACAGCATCAATTTGATAAATATTAGAACCTCAGTGTGTCAGAAAAATGGGGGGAACAGAATCCGACGGCAAAAAAAAAAAAAAAAAAAACAGCTGTCGGAATCCGTTCCCCCACTCCCATAATGAGATGTGTTGATGTAATGGCTTAAAAAACGCTGCTTTTATTTTTGTGTGTGGATGGAGCTTAACTTGCATCAGTTTAAAGATTTTTTTTTTTTTTTGCCTTATTGTGATAGGACAGTATAGTATCAAGAAAGTTTGACGAATCGGGACTTGATCTCGGGTCGCCCAAAGCTAAATAAAAGACATTGTCAGGTCACTGACCACTAGGCTATTGAGGATAGTAATCTTCCATAATTTGATAAATCTTAGAACCTTATTGTGTAATAAACACAGGGGGAACAGAATCCGACGGCAAATAGTTCAGCTGTCTAAATCCGTTCCCCCACCCCAATGATGAGAGATGTTGATGTATCGGCTTAAAATACCCTTATTCTATTCTGTGTGTGGATGGAGCTTAAACAGCATCAATTTGATACATATTAGAACCTCAGTGTGCCAGAAAAATGGGGGGAACAGAATCCGACGGCAAAAAAAATAAAAAATAAAAACAGCTGTCGGAATCCGTTCCCCCACTCCCATAATGAGATGTGTTGATGTAATGGCTTAAAAAACGCTGGTTTTATTTTTGTGTGTGGATGGAGCTTAACTTGCATCAGTTTAAAGATTTTTTTTTTTTTTTTTTTTGCCTTATTGTGATAGGACAGTATAGTATCAAGAAAGTTTGACGAATCGGGACTTGATCTCGGGTCGCCCAAAGCTAAAAAAAAGACATTGTCAGGTCACTGACCACTAGGCTATTGAGGATAGTAATCTTCCATAATTTGATAAATCTTAGAACCTTATTGTGTAATAAACACAGGGGGAACAGAATCCGACGGCAAATAGTTCAGCTGTCGAAATCCGTTCCCCCACCCCAATGATGAGAGATGTTGATGTATCGGCATAAAATACCCTTATTCTATTCTGTGTGTGGATGGAGCTTAAACAGCATCAATTTGATAAATATTAGAACCTCAGTGTGTCAGAAAAATGTGGGGAACAGAATCCGACGGCAAAAAAAACAAAAAAAAAACAGCTGTCGGAATCCGTTCCCCCACTCCCATTATGAGATGTGTTGATGTAATGGCTTAAAAAACGCTGGTTTTTTTTGTGTGTGTGGATGGAGCTTAACTTGCATCAGTTTAAAGATTTTTTTTTTTTTTTTTTTGCCTTATTGTGATAGGACAGTATAGTATCAAGAAAGTTTGACGAATCGGGACTTGATCTCGGGTCGCCCAAAGCTAAAAAAAAGACATTGTCAGGTCACTGACCACTAGGCTATTGAGGATAGTAATCTTCCATAATTTGATAAATCTTAGAACCTTATTGTGTAATAAACACAGGGGGAACAGAATCCGACGGCAAATAGTTCAGCTGTCGAAATCCGTTCCCCCACCCCAATGATGAGAGATGTTGATGTATCGGCTTAAAATACCCTTATTCTATTCTGTGTGAGGATGGAGCTTAAACAGCATCAATTTGATAAATATTAGAACCTCAGTGTGTCAGAAAAATGGGGGGAACAGAATCCGACGGCAAAAAAAACAAAAAAAAAAACAGCTGTCGGAATCCGTTCCCCCACTCCCATTATGAGATGTGTTGATGTAATGGCTTAAAAACGCTGGTTTTATTTTTGTGTGTGGATGGAGCTTAACTTGCATCAGTTTAAAGATTTTTTTTTTTTTTTTTTTTTTGCCTTATTGTGATAGGACAGTATAGTATCACGAAAGTTTGACGAATCGGGACTTGATCTCGGGTCGCCCAAAGCTAAAAAAAAGACATTGTCAGGTCACTGACCACTAGGCTATTGAGGATAGTAATCTTCCATAATTTGATAAATCTTAGAACCTTATTGTGTAATAAACACAGGGGGAACAGAATCCGACGGCAAATAGTTCAGCTGTCGAAATCCGTTCCCCCACCCCAATGAGAGATGTTGATGTATCGGCTTAAAATACCCTTATTCTATTCTGTGTTTGGATGGAGCTTAAACAGCATCAATTTGATAAATATTAGAACCTCAGTGTGCCAGAAAAATGGGGGGAACAGAATCCGACGGCAAAAAAAAAAAAAAAAAAAAACAGCTGTTGGAATCCGTTCCCCCACTCCCATAATGAGATGTGTTGATGTAATGGCTTAAAAAACGCTGGTTTTATTTTTGTGTGTGGATGGAGCTTAACTTGCATCAGTTTAAAGATTTTTTTTTTTTTTTTGCCTTATTGTGATAGGACAGTATAGTATCAAGAAAGTTTGACGAATCGGGACTTGATCTCGGGTCGCCCAAAGCTAAAAAAAAGACATTGTCAGGTCACTGACCACTAGGCTATTGAGGATAGTAATCTTCCATAATTTGATAAATCTTAGAACCTTATTGTGTAATAAACACAGGGGGAACAGAATCCGACG
>NC_138225.1:18586509-18589009 GCF_964197995.2 Scardinius erythrophthalmus | reverse complement strand
AAAACAGCTGTTGGAATCCGTTCCCCCACTCCCATAATGAGATGTGTTGATGTAATGGCTTAAAAAACGCTGGTTTTATTTTTGTGTGTGGATGGAGCTTAACTTGCATCAGTTTAAAGATTTTTTTTTTTTTTTTGCCTTATTGTGATAGGACAGTATAGTATCAAGAAAGTTTGACGAATCGGGACTTGATCTCGGGTCGCCCAAAGCTAAAAAAAAGACATTGTCAGGTCACTGACCACTAGGCTATTGAGGATAGTAATCTTCCATAATTTGATAAATCTTAGAACCTTATTGTGTAATAAACACAGGGGGAACAGAATCCGACGGCAAATAGTTCAGCTGTCGAAATCCGTTCCCCCACCCCAATGATGAGAGATGTTGATGTATCGGCTTAAAATACCCTTATTATATTCTGTGTGTGGATGGAGCTTAACCAGCATCAATTTGATAAATATTAGAACCTCAGTGTGTCAGAAAAATGGGGGGAACAGAATCCGACGGCAAAAAAAAAAAAAAAAAAACAGCTGTCGGAATCCGTTCCCCCACTCCCATTATGAGATGTGTTGATGTAATGGCTTAAAAAACGCTGGTTTTATTTTTGTGTGTGGATGGAGCTTAACTTGCATCAGTTTAAAGATTTTTTATTTTTTTTGCCTTATTGTGATAGGACAGTATAGTATCAAGAAAGTTTGACGAATCGGGACTTGATCTCGGGTCGCCCAAAGCTAAAAAGAGACATTGTCAGGTCACTGACAACTAGGCTATTGAGTAATCTTCCATAATTTGATAAATCTTAGAACCTTATTGTGTAATAAACAGAGGGGGAACAGAATCCGACGGCAAATAGTTCAGCTGTCGAAATGCGTTCCCCCACCCCAATGATGAGAGATGTTGATGTATCGGCTTAAAATACCCTTATTCTATTCTGTGTGTGGATGGAGCTTAAACAGCATCAATTTGATAAATATTAGAACCTCAGTGTGCCAGAAAAATGGGGGGAACAGAATCCGACAGCAAAAAAAAAACAAAAAAAAAACAGCTGTCGGAATCCGTTCCCCCACTCCCATTATGAGATGTGTTGATGTAATGGCTTAAAAAACGCTGGTTTTATTTTTGTGTGTGGATGGAGCTTAACTTGCATCAGTTTAAAGATTTTTTTTTTTTTTTGCCTTATTGTGATAGGACAGTATAGTATCACGAAAGTTTGACGAAATCGTGACTTGATCTCGGGTCGCCCAAAGCTAAAAAAAAGACATTGTCAGGTCACTGGCCACTAGGCTATTGAGGATAGTAATCTTCCATAATTTGATAAATCTTAGAACCTTATTGTGTAATAAACACAGGGGGAACAGAATCCGACGGCAAATAGTTCAGCTGTCGAAATCCGTTCACCCACCCCAATGATGAGATGTTGATGTATCGGCTTAAAATACCCTTATTCTATTCTGTGTGTGGATGGAGCTTAAACAGCATCAATTTGATAAATATTAGAACCTCAGTGTGTCAGAAAAATGGGGGGAACAGAATCCGACGGCAAAAAAAAAAAAAAAAAAAACAGCTGTCGGAATCCGTTCCCCCACTCCCATAATGAGATGTGTTGATGTAATGGCTTAAAAAACGCTGGTTTTATTTTTGTGTGTGGATGGAGCTTAACTTGCATCAGTTTAAAGATTTTTTATTTTTATTTTTTTTGCCTTATTGTGATAGGACAGTATAGTATCAAGAAAGTTTGACGAATCGGGACTTGATCTCGGGTCGCCCAAAGCTAAAAAAAAGACATTGTCAGGTCACTGACCACTAGGCTATTGAGGATAGTAATCTTGCATAATTTGATAAATCTTAGAACCTTATTGTGTAATAAACACAGGGGGAACAGAATCCGACGGCAAATAGTTCAGCTGTCGAAATCCGTATCAAGAAAGTTTGACGAATCGGGACTTGATCTCGGGTCGCCCAAAGCTAAAAAAAAGACATTGTCAGGTCACTGACCACTAGGCTATTGAGGATAGTAATCTTCCATAATTTGATAAATCTTAGAACCTTATTGTGTAATAAACACAGGGGGAACAGAATCCGACGGCAAATAGTTCAGCTGTCGAAATCCGTTCCCCCACCCCAATGAGAGATGTTGATGTATCGGCTTAAAATACCCTTATTCTATTCTGTGTTTGGATGGAGCTTAAACAGCATCAATTTGATAAATATTAGAACCTCAGTGTGTCAGAAAAATGGGGGGAACAGAATCCGACGGCAAAAAAAAAAAAAAAAAAACAGCTGTCGGAATCCGTTCCCCCACTCCCATTATGAGATGTGTTGATGTAATGGCTTAAAAAACGCTGGTTTTATTTTTGTGTGTGGATGGAGCTTAACTTGCATCAGTTTAAAGATTTTTTATTTTTTTTGCCTTATTGTGATAGGACAGTATAGTATCAAGAAAGTTTGACGAATCGGGACTTGATCTCGGGTCGCCCAAAGCTAAAAAGAGACATTGTCAGGT
>NC_138225.1:18576509-18579009 GCF_964197995.2 Scardinius erythrophthalmus | reverse complement strand
GTTCCCCCACCCCAATGATGAGAGATGTTGATGTATCGGCATAAAATACCCTTATTCTATTCTGTGTGTGGATGGAGCTTAAACAGCATCAATTTGATAAATATTAGAACCTCAGTGTGTCAGAAAAATGTGGGGAACAGAATCCGACGGCAAAAAAACCAAAAAAAAAACAGCTGTCGGAATCCGTTCCCCCACTCCCATTATGAGATGTGTTGATGTAATGGCTTAAAAAACGCTGGTTTTATTTTTGTGTGTGGATGGAGCTTAACTTGCATCAGTTTAAAGATTTTTTATTTTTTTTTTGCCTTATTGTGATAGGACAGTATAGTATCACGAAAGTTTGACGAATCGGGACTTGATCTCGGGTCGCCCAAAGCTAAAAAAAAGACATTGTCAGGTCACTGACCACTAGGCTATTGAGGATAGTAATCTTCCATAATTTGATAAATCTTAGAACCTTATTGTGTAATAAACACAGGGGGAACAGAATCCGACGGCAAATAGTTCAGCTGTCGAAATCCGTTCCCCCACCCCAATGATGAGAGATGTTGATGTATCGGCTTAAAATACCCTTATTCTATTCTGTGTGTGGATGGAGCTTAAACAGCATCAATTTGATAAATATTAGAACCTCAGTGTGCCAGAAAAATGGGGGGAACAGAATCCGACGGCAAAAAAAAAAAAAAAAAACAGCTGTCGGAATCCGTTCCCCCACTCCCATAATGAGATGTGTTGATGTAATGGCTTAAAAAACGCTGGTTTTATTTTTGTGTGTGGATGGAGCTTAACTTGCATCAGTTTAAAGATTTTTTTTTTTTGCCTTATTGTGATAGGACAGTATAGTATCAAGAAAGTTTGACTAATCGGGACTTGATCTCGGGTCGCCCAAAGCTAAAAAAAAGACATTGTCAGGTCACTGACCACTAGGCTATTGAGGATAGTAATCTTCCATAATTTGATAAATCTTAGAACCTTATTGTGTAATAAACACAGGGGGAACAGAATCCGACGGCAAATAGTTCAGCTGTCGAAATCCGTTCCCCCACCCCAATGATGAGAGATGTTGATGTATCGGCTTAAAATACCCTTATTCTATTCTGTGTGAGGATGGAGCTTAAACAGCATCAATTTGATAAATATTAGAACCTCAGTGTGTCAGAAAAATGGGGGGAACAGAATCCGACGGCAAAAAAAACAAAAAAAAAACCAGCTGTCGGAATCCGTTCCCCCACTCCCATTATGAGATGTGTTGATGTAATGGCTTAAAAAACGCTGGTTTTATTTTTGTGTGTGGATGGAGCTTAACTTGCATCAGTTTAAAGATTTTTTTTTTTTTGGCTTATTGTGATAGGACAGTATAGTATCAAGAAAGTTTGACGAATCGGGACTTGATCTCGGGTCGCCCAAAGCTAAAAAAAAGACATTGTCAGGTCACTGACCACTAGGCTATTGAGGATAGTAATCTTCCATAATTTGATAAATCTTAGAACCTTATTGTGTAATAAACACAGGGGGAACAGAATCCGACGGCAAATAGTTCAGCTGTCGAAATCCGTTCCCCCACCCCAATGAGAGATGTTGATGTATCGGCTTAAAATACCCTTATTCTATTCTGTGTTTGGATGGAGCTTAAACAGCATCAATTTGATAAATATTAGAACCTCAGTGTGCCAGAAAAATGGGGGGAACAGAATCCGACGGAAAAAAAAAAAAAAAAAAAAACAGCTGTTGGAATCCGTTCCCCCACTCCCATAATGAGATGTGTTGATGTAATGGCTTAAAAAACGCTGGTTTTATTTTTGTGTGTGGATGGAGCTTAACTTGCATCAGTTTAAAGATTTTTTTTTTTTTTTTGCCTTATTGTGATAGGACAGTATAGTATCAAGAAAGTTTGACGAATCGGGACTTGATCTCGGGTCGCCCAAAGCTAAAAAAAAGACATTGTCAGGTCACTGACCACTAGGCTATTGAGGATAGTAATCTTCCATAATTTGATAAATCTTAGAACCTTATTGTGTAATAAACACAGGGGGAACAGAATCCGACGGCAAATAGTTCAGCTGTCGAAATCCGTTCCCCCACCCCAATGATGAGAGATGTTGATGTATCGGCTTAAAATACCCTTATTCTATTCTGTGTGTGGATGGAGCTTAAACAGCATCAATTTGATAAATATTAGAACCTCAGTGTGTCAGAAAAATGGGGGGAACAGAATCCGACGGCAAAAAAAAAAAAAAAAAAACAGCTGTCGGAATCCGTTCCCCCACTCCCATTATGAGATGTGTTGATGTAATGGCTTAAAAAACGCTGGTTTTATTTTTGTGTGTGGATGGAGCTTAACTTGCATCAGTTTAAAGATTTTTTATTTTTTTTGCCTTATTGTGATAGGACAGTATAGTATCAAGAAAGTTTGACGAATCGGGACTTGATCTCGGGTCGCCCAAAGCTAAAAAGAGACATTGTCAGGTCACTGACAACTAGGCTATTGAGTAATCTTCCA
>NC_138225.1:18481509-18569009 GCF_964197995.2 Scardinius erythrophthalmus | reverse complement strand
GAGAGATGTTGATGTATCGGCTTAAAATACCCTTATTCTATTCTGTGTGTGGATGGAGCTTAAACAGCATCAATTTGATAAATATTAGAACCTCAGTGTGTCAGAAAAATGGGGGGAACAGAATCCAACGGCAAAAAAAAAAAAAAAAAAAAAAAAGCTGTCGGAATCCGTTCCCCCACTCCCATTATGAGATGTGTTGATGTAATGGCTTAAAAAACGCTGGTTTTATTTTTGTGTGTGGATGGAGCTTAACTTGCATCAGTTTAAAGATTTTTTTTTTTTTTTTTTTGCCTTATTGTGATAGGACAGTATAGTATCACGAAAGTTTGACGAATCGGGACTTAATCTCGGGTCGCCCAAAGCTAAAAAAAAGACATTATCAGGTCACTGACCACTAGGCTATTGAGGATAGTAATCTTCCATAATTTGATCAATCTTAGAACCTTATTGTGTAATAAACACAGGGGGAACAGAATCCGACGGCAAATAGTTCAGCTGTCGAAATCCGTTCCCCCACCCCAATGATGAGAGATGTTGATGTATCGGCTTAAAATACCCTTATTCTATTCTGTGTGTGGATGGAGCTTAAACAGCATCAATTTGATAAATATTAGAACCTCAGTGTGTCAGAAAAATGGGGGGAACAGAATCCGACGGCAAAAAAAACAAAAAAAAAACAGCTGTCGGAATCCGTTCCCCCACTCCCATTATGAGATGTGTTGATGTAATGGCTTAAAAAACGCTGGTTTTATTTTTGTGTGTGGATGGAGCTTAACTTGCATCAGTTTAAAGATTTTTTTTTTTTTTTTTGCCTTATTGTGATAGGACAGTATAGTATCACGAAAGTTTGACGAATCGGGACTTGATCTTGGGTCGCCCAAAGCTAAAAAAAAAGACATTGTCAGGTCACTGACCACTAGGCTATTGAGGATAGTAATCTTCCAAAATTTGATAAATCTTAGAACCTTATTGTGTAATAAACACAGGGGGAACAGAATCCGACGGCAAATAGTTCAGCTGTCGAAATCCGTTCCCCCACCCCAATGATGAGAGATGTTGATGTATCGGCTTAAAATACCCTTATTCTATTCTGTGTGTGGATGGAGCTTAAACAGCATCAATTTGATAAATATTAGAACCTCAGTGTGTCAGAAAAATGGGGGGAACAGAATCCAACGGCAAAAAAAAAAAAAAAAAAAAAAAAGCTGTCGGAATCCGTTCCCCCACTCCCATTATGAGATGTGTTGATGTAATGGCTTAAAAAACGCTGGTTCTATTTTTGTGTGTGGATGGAGCTTAACTTGCATCAGTTTAAAGATTTTTTTTTTTTTTTTTTTTTGCCTTATTGTGATAGGACAGTATACCCAGCAAGCAATAGCCGTCTTTTCAACGTCTGGGTTAAATATAGACCCGATATAGTCCGGCTATGTGTAACCCACTTTTAGCCCAAATAACATTTAATCTGGATAAATGTATTTTTTTCCAAAATAACTTGTGAGATGTATGATATTCCATCATGTAAGCAAAGTCTACCGTGATTACAAGTTGTTTGGCTTACTTTATTTTAGGCTACATGTTATAGGCTGTGCGTAGCCACGATTTAGCTCGTATTCAGACCCGGCTATGCGTAACCCACTTTTAGCCCAAATAACATTTAATCTGGATAAATGTATTTTTTTCCAAAATAACTTGTGAGATGTATGATATTCCATCATGTATGCAAAGTCTACCGTGATTACAAGTTGTTTGGTTTACTTTATTTTATTACATGTTATATGTGTAGGCTGTGCGTAGCCTCGATTTAGCTCGTATTCAGACCCGGCTATGCGTAACCCAATTTTAGCCCAAATAACATTTAATCTGTTTGCATTGGTAATGATATCTGCAAGGTTCAATGTGACATTTTACGACATGGTCGATCTGTTGTCACGATTTAGCTCCAAATTGGACGGGCTATATGCGGTCTGCTTTAGCCCACCTGGCGAAATGAAGGCAATCTGGTCTACGTACGGCTTGGCTATAGCCCTGATTCAGACCAGCGAGCTAGTATAAGAATATTAGTCTTAAAAATGTTTTCGCTCACACAGCTTAATGTTTGCTGTCACACATAAACATAACATTCATACACAATCTACGATATGACTGTCATTTCAAATTAAATCAAATGCAATTGCATTTCTCAACCGCTAGATGGCACAATCGAAACACTACTGAGACATGACTACTAGGACTACTGGCATTGCGCGACTAGATCACTTTAGCCAGATCTCGCGATAAACATTTCCTCCATTTTCAATTTTATTTTACACGAGGCTGCTGTCAGAGAGCAACGGGCGAGCAACACTCTGAAAACCTTCAAATTTCTACTTCGGTCTTGTAAGTATGCGTGTTATTTTTGTTATGTTCATTGTTTAAATTAGTTAGTTGTTATAATGTGTAGAAACCGTGACATTTTAACATTACCATTGCAGAGTACTATTTTTCTCCAACAAGTTAACGTTACTTGCACGTGTTATTGCAACTGTGTGCCCTTAATCTAAAATGTATCTAAATTCAAGGTGGTAAGAATGAAACTATGAAACTTATCATTACTATTTTTTATTACTATTAAAGATACCAATATATTTTTGTTTTTAGATTGGAGTAAGAAATAATAGTTTTTGATTTAATGCAAATTTTCAAAGTATACTTTACATAAAACTTAACAGCAACATGAAAAGAAATTATAAAAAAATATTTTTTCCTTTCCAATTAATAAAAGGTAGTGGCAAACAGTGAAGTCTTTAAACTTTATTTAAAAGAATTAAAATATGCAGCATACAATCAGTTTTCAGTGAATTTGTTTCAGATATATGGTGCATAAAAACCGCAATGCTGCTTCTCCATGTTTTGTTTTGACTTTTTTTTTTTAATTTTGACTTATAAATTTGATATAAAAGTAGCTGGCTACTGTCCCAGATGACCTGAGAGGTCTGCTCTGGATGGTTCATAATGCATCAGAAGATTAGAAATTTACTTTGGCCTTAAAATGTTAATTAATTTAATAATCAACTGTAGTATTTTGATATGAATTCTTTGACAGACATATAGCCAGTGTAAAAACCTCAGAACTGGAATGATGTAATCCACTTTATTCGATTTCAAGACACTGTTTATCGCAAATTATCCAGCAATCAGTCAACAAAGTACAGCAATTGAATATACAGAACACTTGTCAATGACTACCATTAAATGTCTTGTTACCAACATTCTTCAAAATATATATTTTTTTGTGTGTGTTCAACAGAAGAAAGCCATACATGTTTGGAACCAAGTGAAAGTGAGTAAATGCTTACGTGATTTTTTTTTTTAGTGAACTACCCCTATAAGTATCTTTTTATGTTCATTAGAGTTATATGAGTAAGTGATAAAGAATGATTTATAGGGATAGTTCACTTTGAAATGAAATTTTGGCATGTTTTAGCTTACCTTAAGGGCATCCAAGATGTAGGTGTCTTTGTTTCTGAAGTAGTTTCAATTTTGATATTTTTAGGTCAAACTGTTCTTGTCTGTCTGTCAGTCATATAATGCAGGTCTATATGGTCACTACCTGAAAGAGCACGATTGTTGTCACGATTTGTTATGATTTCTCTTACATTGAGCGCGCTTTTTGACGTGCCTACATTTGTAATTAAAAAATTTTGGTCAGCAGGAAAAAATTTTGGTCAGCAGGAAAAATTGTCTAACGAACAGTTCTGTTTAAAAATACGTACTGAAATCGAACCGAAAGCCTCGTACAGAATGGTTCAATACGTGTATCGTTACACCCCTAAAATATATGTGTGTGTATATATATATATATATATATATATATATATATATATATATATATATATATATATATATATATATATATATAATTAGTGCATCACCATTATGCAGGCAAAAATGTTTAATTATTGATATTAATTTATTAATAATATTGATATAAATTATATAGTCTTAATCTATATTCCGTTAACTCTATATTGGCCAGCTCTAGTGTGCATCCTAACAAAAGTGAATGACTGTAATTAGTTAAAAATGATTGTCAACAATGCTTTTCTTGAGCAATAATTTTTTTCTTTTTCTCATTTGGCAGACGCAGTGATGACCAACTTTCCTTCGGCGACTGAATGGGAAATAAAAAATGCAATTTCTGGTCATTTTAAACAAGCACCAGGAAGAGATGGGGGTGGTGGTTTTGGATATAAAGCTAATAATTCATTCTTAAAAAATTTAGTATCTTAAGTTGTTTTACATATTTTCCAATATTTTATTTGTTAATTTTTATGTTTGAATGTTGTCTAAGTTGTTAATATAATTGTTCTAAATAAATCCTTTATATTCAATTAGTTTGGATGGATTTTCATTTATGAGAACCTGTTATATTTGAGTGAAAAGAATCCTTATGCCTCATTTTGTTGTCTATTACATGTATATGTAGTGTAATTGATGACTAGTCTATTCTTGGGCTATGGTTAGACGTCTATTAGATTTTCACTGACAGCCCAAAATCAGCCTTGTTTTAGCCTAGACCCATATTGCCTGTCTATTAGACGTATATATGTAGTCGTTTAATAGCTGTCTAATTGATGACTGGTCTATTCTTGGGTTATGGTTAGACGTCTATTAGACGTATAAATATAGTCATTCAATAGCTGTCTGATTGTCTATTCTTGGGCTATGGTTAGACGTCTATTAGACGTATACATGTAGTCATTCAATAGCTGTCTATTCTTGGGCTATGTTTAGACGTCTATTAGATTTTCACTGACAGCCCAAAATTAGCCTCGTTTTAGCCTAGACGTCTGGGCTGTGTTTAGACGGCTATTAGACGTCTATTAGACGCAAAATTGCTTGCTGGGTAGTATCACGAAAGTTTGACGAATCGGGACTTGATCTCGGGTCGCCCAAAGCTAAAAAAAAGACATTGTCAGGTCACTGACCACTAGGCTATTGAGGATAGTAATCTTCCATAATTTGATAAATCTTAGAACCTTATTGTGTAATAAACACAGGGGGAACAGAATCCGACGGCAAATAGTTCAGCTGTCGAAATCCGTTCCCCCACCCCAATGATGAGAGATGTTGATGTATCGGCTTAAAATACCCTTATTCTATTCTGTGTTTGGATGGAGCTTAAACAGAATCAATTTGATAAATATTAGAACCTTAGTGTGCCAGAAAAATGGGGGGAACAGAATCCGACGGCAAAAAAAAAAAAAAAAAAAAACAGCTGTCGGAATCCGTTCCCCCACTCCCATAATGAGATGTGTTGATGTAATGGCTTAAAAAACGCTGGTTTTATTTTTGTGTGTGGATGGAGCTTAACTTGCATCAGTTTAAAGATTTTTTTTTTTTTTTTTTGCCTTATTGTGATAGGACAGTATAGTATCAAGAAAGTTTGACGAATCGGGACTTGATCTCGGGTCGCCCAAAGCTAAAAAAAAGACATTGTCAGGTCACTGACCACTAGGCTATTGAGGATAGTAATCTTCCATAATTTGATAAATCTTAGAACCTTATTGTGTAATAACACAGGGGGAACAGAATCCGACGGCAAATAGTTCAGCTGTCGAAATCCGTTCCCCCACCCCAATGATGAGAGATGTTGATGTATCGGCTTAAAATACCCTTATTCAATTCTGTGTGTGGATGGAGCTTAAACAGCATCAATTTGATAAATATTAGAACCTCAGTGTGTCAGAAAAATGGGGGGAACAGAATCCGACGGCAAAAAAAAACAAAAAAAAAACAGCTGTCGGAATCCGTTCCCCCACTCCCATTATGAGATGTGTTGATGTAATGGCTTAAAAAACGCTGGTTTTATTTTTGTGTGTGGATGGAGCTTAACTTGCATCAGTTTAAAGATTTTTTTTGTTTTTTTGCCTTATTGTGATAGGACAGTATAGTATCAAGAAAGTTTGACGAATCGGGACTTGATCTCGGGTCGCCCAAAGCTAAAAAAAAGACATTGTCAGGTCACTGACCACTAGGCTATTGAGGATAGTAATCTTCCATAATTTGATAAATCTTAGAACCTTATTGTGTAATAAACACAGGGGGAACAGAATCCGACGGCAAATAGTTCAGCTGTCGAAATCTGTTCCCCCACCCCAATGATGAGAGATGTTGATGTATCGGCTTAAAATACCCTTATTCTATTCTGTGTTTGGATGGAGCTTAAACAGCATCAATTTGATACATATTAGAACCTCAGTGTGTCAGAAATGTCGGAATCCGTTCCCCCACTCCCATTATGAGATGTGTTGATGTAATGGCTTAAAAAACGCTGGTTTTATTTTTTTGTGTGGTTGGAGCTTAACTTGCATCAGTTTAAAGATTTTTTTTTTTTTTTTTTTGCCTTATTGTGATAGGACAGTATAGTATCAAGAAAGTTTGACGAATCGGGACTTGATCTCGGGTCGCCCAAAGCTAAAAAAAAGACATTGTCAGGTCACTGACCACTAGGCTATTGAGGATAGTAATCTTCCATAATTTGATAAATCTTAGAACCTTATTGTGTAATAACACAGGGGGAACAGAATCCGACGGCAAATAGTTCAGCTGTCGAAATCCGTTCCCCCACCCCAATGATGAGAGATGTTGATGTATCGGCTTAAAATACCCTTATTCAATTCTGTGTGTGGATGGAGCTTAAACAGCATCAATTTGATAAATATTAGAACCTCAGTGTGTCAGAAAAATGGGGGGAACAGAATCCGACGGCAAAAAAAAACAAAAAAAAAACAGCTGTCGGAATCCGTTCCCCCACTCCCATTATGAGATGTGTTGATGTAATGGCTTAAAAAACGCTGGTTTTATTTTTGTGTGTGGATGGAGCTTAACTTGCATCAGTTTAAAGATTTTTTTTGTTTTTTTGCCTTATTGTGATAGGACAGTATAGTATCAAGAAAGTTTGACGAATCGGGACTTGATCTCGGGTCGCCCAAAGCTAAAAAAAAGACATTGTCAGGTCACTGACCACTAGGCTATTGAGGATAGTAATCTTCCATAATTTGATAAATCTTAGAACCTTATTGTGTAATAAACACAGGGGGAACAGAATCCGACGGCAAATAGTTCAGCTGTCGAAATCCGTTCCCCCACCCCAATGATGAGAGATGTTGATGTATCGGCTTAAAATACCCTTATTCTATTCTGTGTTTGGATGGAGCTTAAACAGCATCAATTTGATAAATATTAGAACCTCAGTGTGCCAGAAAAATGGGGGGAACAGAATCCGACGGCAAAAAAAAAAAAAAAAAAACAGCTGTCGGAATCCGTTCCCCCACTCCCATAATGAGATGTGTTGATGTAATGGCTTAAAAAACGCTGGTCTTATTTTTGTGTGTGGATGGAGCTTAACTTGCATCAGTTTAAAGATTTTTTTTTTTTTGCCTTATTGTGATAGGACAGTATAGTATCAAGAAAGTTTGACGAATCGGGACTTGATCTCGGGTCGCCCAAAGCTAAAAAAAAAGACATTGTCAGGTCACTGACCACTAGGCTATTGAGGATAGTAATCTTCCATAATTTGATAAATCTTAGAACCTTATTGTGTAATAAACACAGGGGGAACAGAATCCGACGGCAAATAGTTCAGCTGTCGAAATCCGTTCCCCCACCCCAATGATGAGAGATGTTGATGTATCGGCTTAAAATACCCTTATTCTATTCTGTGTGTGGATGGAGCTTAAACAGCATCAATTTGATAAATATTAGAACCTCAGTGTGTCAGAAAAATGGGGGGAACAGAATCCGACGGCAAAAAAAAAAAAAAAAAAAACAGCTGTCGGAATCCGTTCCCCCACTCCCATTATGAGATGTGTTGATGTAATGGCTTAAAAAACGCTGGTTTTATTTTTGTGTGTGGATGGAGCTTAACTTGCATCAGTTTAAAGATTTTTTTTTTTTTTTTGCCTTATTGTGATAGGACAGTATAGTATCACGAAAGTTTGACGAATCGGGACTTGATCTCGGGTCGCCCAAAGCTAAAAAAAAGACATTGTCAGGTCACTGACCACTAGGCTATTGAGGATAGTAATCTTCCATAATTTGATAAATCTTAGAACCTTATTGTGTAATAAACACAGGGGGAACAGAATCCGACGGCAAATAGTTCAGCTGTCGAAATCCGTTCCCCCACCCCAATGATGAGAGATGTTGATGTATCGGCTTAAAATACCCTTATTCTATTCAGTGTTTGGATGGAGCTTAAACAGCATCAATTTGATAAATATTAGAACCTCAGTGTGTCAGAAAAATGGGGGGAACAGAATCCGACGGCAAAAAAAAAAAAAAAAAAAACAGCTGTCGGAATCCGTTCCCCCACTCCCATAATGAGATGTGTTGATGTAATGGCTTAAAAAACGCTGGTTTTATTTTTGTGTGTGGATGGAGCTTAACTTGCATCAGTTTAAAGATTTTTTTTGTTTTTTTGCCTTATTGTGATAGGACAGTATAGTATCAAGAAAGTTTGACGAATCGGGACTTGATCTCGGGTCGCCCAAAGCTAAAAAAAAGACATTGTCAGGTCACTGTCCACTAGGCTATTGAGGATAGTAATCTTCCATAATTTGATAAATCTTAGAACCTTATTGTGTAATAAACACAGGGGGAACAGAATCCGACGGCAAATAGTTCAGCTGTCGAAATCCGTTCCCCCACCCCAATGATGAGAGATGTTGATGTATCGGCTTAAAATACCCTTATTCTATTCTGTGTTTGGATGGAGCTTAAACAGCATCAATTTGATAAATATTAGAACCTCAGTGTGTCAGAAAAATGGGGGGAACAGAATCCGACGGCAAAAAAAAAAAAAAAAAAAAACAGCTGTCGGAATCCGTTCCCCCACTCCCATTATGAGATGTGTTGATGTAATGGCTTAAAAAACGCTGGTTTTATTTTTGTGTGTGGATGGAGCTTAACTTGCATCAGTTTAAGGATTTTTTTTTTTTTTTTGCCTTATTGTGATAGGACAGTATAGTATCAAGAAAGTTTGACGAACCAGGACTTGAACTCGGGTCGCCCAAAGCTTAAAAAACTGACGTTGTCATGGCACTGACCACTAGGCTATTGAGGATAGTAATTTTTCAAAATTTCATAAATCTTAGAACCTTATTGTGTAATAAACACAGGGGGAACAGAATCCGACGGCAAATAGTTCAGCTGTCGAAATCCGTTCCCCCACCCCAATGATGAGAGATGTTGATGTGTCGACTTTATTCTATTCTGTGTGTGGATGGAGCTTAAACAGCATCAATTTGATAAATATTAGAACCTCAGTGTGTCAGAAAAATGGGGGGAACAGAATCCGACGGCAAAAAAAAAAAAAAACATCTGTCGGAATCCGTTCCCCCACTCCCATTATGAGATGTGTTGATGTAATGGCTTAAAAAACGCTGGTTTTATTTTTGTGTGGATGGAGCTTAACTTGCATCAGTTTAAAGATTTTTTTTTTTTTTTTTTTTTGCCTTATTGTGATAGGACAGTATAGTATCACAAAAGTTTGACGAATCGGGACTTAATCTCGGGTCGCCCAAAGCTAAAAAAAAGACATTGTCAGGTCACTGACCACTAGGCTATTGAGGATAGTAATCTTCCATAATTTGATAAATCTTAGAACCTTATTGTGTAATAAACACAGGGGGAACAGAATCCGACGGCAAATAGTTCAGCTGTCGAAATCCGTTCTCCCACCCCAATGATGAGAGATGTTGATGTATCGGCTTAAAATACCCCTATTCTATTCTGTGTGTGGATGGAGCTTAAACAGCATCAATTTGATACATATTAGAACCTCAGTGTGTCAGAAATGTCGGAATCCGTTCCCCCACTCCCATTATGAGATGTGTTGATGTAATGGCTTAAAAAACGCTGGTTTTATTTTTTTGTGTGGTTGGAGCTTAACTTGCATCAGTTTAAAGATTTTTTATTTTTTTTGCCTTATTGTGATAGGACAGTATAGTATCAAGAAAGTTTGACGAATCGGGACTTGATCTCGGGTCGCCCAAAGCTAAAAAAAAGACATTGTCAGGTCACTGACCACTAGGCTATTGAGGATAGTAATCTTCCATAATTTGATAAATCTTAGAACCTTATTGTGTAATAAACACAGGGGGAACAGAATCCGACGGCAAATAGTTCAGCTGTCGAAATCCGTTCCCCCACCCCAATGATGAGAGATGTTGATGTATCGGCTTAAAATACCCTTATTCTATTCTGTGTGTGGATGGAGCTTAAACAGCATCAATTTGATAAATATTAGAACCTCAGTGTATCAGAAAAATGGGGGGAACAGAATCCGACGGCAAAAAAAAAAAAAAAAAAAAACAGCTGTCGGAATCCGTTCCCCCACTCCCATTATGAGATGTGTTGATGTAATGGCTTAAAAAACGCTGGTTTTATTTTTGTGTGTGGATGGAGCTTAACTTGCATCAGTTTAAGGATTTTTTTTTTTTTTTTTGCCTTATTGTGATAGGACAGTATAGTATCAAGAAAGTTTGACGAACCGGGACTTGAACTCGGGTCGCCCAAAGCTAAAAAAACTGACGTTGTCATGGCACTGACCACTAGGCTATTGAGGATAGTAATTTTTCATAATTTCATAAATCTTAGAACCTTATTGTGTAATAAACACAGGGGGAACAGAATCCGACGGCAAATAGTTCAGCTGTCGAAATCCGTTCCCCCACCCCAATGATGAGAGATGTTGATGTGTCGACTTTATTCTATTCTGTGTGTGGATGGAGCTTAAACAGCATCAATTTGATAAATATTAGAACCTCAGTGTGTCAGAAAAATGGGGGGAACAGAATCCGACGGCAAAAAAAAACAAAAAAAAAACAGCTGTCGGAATCCGTTCCCCCACTCCCATTATGAGATGTGTTGATGTAATGGCTTAAAAAACGCTGGTTTTATTTTTGTGTGTGGATGGAGCTTAACTTGCATCAGTTTAAAGATTTTTTTTTTTTTTTTTTGCCTTATTGTGATAGGACAGTATAGTATCACGAAAGTTTGACGAATCGGGACTTGATCTCGGGTCGCCCAAAGCTAAAAAAAAGACATTGTCAGGTCACTGACCACTAGGCTATTGAGGATAGTAATCTTCCATAATTTGATAAATCTTAGAACCTTATTGTGTAATAAACACAGGGGGAACAGAATCCGACGGCAAATAGTTCAGCTGTCGAAATCCGTTCCCCCACCCCAATGATGAGAGATGTTGATGTATCGGCTTAAAATACCCTTATTCTATTCTGTGTTTGGATGGAGCTTAAACAGCATCAATTTGATAAATATTAGAACCTCAGTGTGCCAGAAAAATGGGGGGAACAGAATCCGACGGCAAAAAAAAAAAAAAAAAAAAACAGCTGTCGGAATCCGTTCCCCCACTCCCATAATGAGATGTGTTGATGTAATGGCTTAAAAAACGCTGGTTTTATTTTTGTGTGTGGATGGAGCTTAACTTGCATCAGTTTAAAGATTTTTTTTTTTTTTTTTTTTGCCTTATTGTGATAGGACAGTATAGTATCAAGAAAGTTTGACGAATCGGGACTTGATCTCGGGTCGCCCAAAGCTAAAAAAAAGACATTGTCAGGTCACTGACCACTAGGCTATTGAGGATAGTAATCTTCCATAATTTGATAAATCTTAGAACCTTATTGTGTAATAAACACAGGGGGAACAGAATCCGACGGCAAATAGTTCAGCTGTCGGAATCCGTTCCCCCACTCCCATAATGAGATGTGTTGATGTAATGGCTTAAAAAAACGCTGGTTTTATTTTTGTGTGTGGATGGAGCTTAACTTGCATCAGTTTAAAGATTTTTTTTGTTTTTTTGCCTTATTGTGATAGGACAGTATAGTATCAAGAAAGTTTGACGAATCGGGACTTGATCTCGGGTCGCCCAAAGCTAAAAAAAAGACATTGTCAGGTCACTGACCACTAGGCTATTGAGGATAGTAATCTTCCATAATTTGATAAATCTTAGAACCTTATTGTGTAATAAACACAGGGGGAACAGAATCCGACGGCAAATAGTTCAGCTGTCGAAATCCGTTCCCCCACCCCAATGATGAGAGATGTTGATGTATCGGCTTAAAATACCCTTATTCTATTCTGTGTGTGGATGGAGCTTAAACAGCATCAATTTGATAAATATTAGAACCTCAGTGTGTCAGAAAAATGGGGGGAACAGAATCCGACGGCAAAAAAAAAAAAAAAAAACAGCTGTCGGAATCCGTTCCCCCACTCCCATTATGAGATGTGTTGATGTAATGGCTTAAAAAACGCTGGTTTTATTTTTGTGTGTGGATGGAGCTTAACTTGCATCAGTTTAAAGATTTTTTTTTTTTTTTTTTTTGCCTTATTGTGATAGGACAGTATAGTATCAAGAAAGTTTGACGAACCGGGACTTGAACTCGGGTCGCCCAAAGCTAAAAAAAAGACATTGTCAGGTCACTGACCACTAGGCTATTGAGGATAGTAATCTTCCATAATTTGATAAATCTTAGAACCTTATTGTGTAATAAACACAGGGGGAACAGAATCCGACGGCAAATAGTTCAGCTGTCGAAATCCGTTCCCCCACCCCAATGATGAGAGATGTTGATGTATCGGCTTAAAATACCCTTATTCTATTCTGTGTGTGGATGGAGCTTAAACAGCATCAATTTGATAAATATTAGAACCTCAGTGTGTCAGAAAAATGGGGGGAACAGAATCCGACGGCAAAAAAAAAAAAAAAAAAACAGCTGTCGGAATCCGTTCCCCCACTCCCATTATGAGATGTGTATATGTAATGGCTTAAAAAACGCTGGTTTTATTTTTGTGTGTGGATGGAGCTTAACTTGCATCAGTTTAAAGATTTTTTTTTTTTTTTTTTTGCCTTATTGTGATAGGACAGTATAGTATCAAGAAAGTTTGACGAACCGGGACTTGAACTCGGGTCGCCCAAAGCTAAAAAAACTGACGTTGTCATGGCACTGACCACTAGGCTATTGAGGATAGTAATTTTCCAAAATTTGATAAATCTTAGAACCTTATTGTGTAATAAACACAGGGGGAACAGAATCCGACGGCAAATAGTTCAGCTGTCGAAATCCGTTCCCCCACCCCAATGATGAGAGATGTTGGTATCGACTTAAAATACCCTTATTCTATTCTGTGTGTGGATGGAGCTTAAACAGCATCAATTTGATAAATATTAGAACCTCAGTGTGTCAGAAAAATGGGGGGAACAGAATCCGACGGCAAAAAAAAAAAAAAAAACATCTGTCGGAATCCGTTCCCCCACTCCCATTATGAGATGTGTTGATGTAATGGCTTAAAAAACGCTGGTTTTATTTTTGTGTGTGGATGGAGCTTAACTTGCATCAGTTTAAAGATTTTTTTTGTTTTTTTGCCTTATTGTGATAGGACAGTATAGTATCAAGAAAGTTTGACGAATCGGGACTTGATCTCGGGTCGCCCAAAGCTAAAAAAAAGACATTGTCAGGTCACTGACCACTAGGCTATTGAGGATAGTAATCTTCCATAATTTGATAAATCTTAGAACCTTATTGTGTAATAAACACAGGGGGAACAGAATCCGACGGCAAATAGTTCAGCTGTCGAAATCCGTTCCCCCACCCCAATGATGAGAGATGTTGATGTATCGGCTTAAAATACCCTTATTCTATTCTGTGTGTGGATGGAGCTTAAACAGCATCAATTTGATAAATATTAGAACCTCAGTGTATCAGAAAAATGGGGGGAACAGAATCCGACGGCAAAAAAAAAAAAAAAAAAAAACAGCTGTCGGAATCCGTTCCCCCACTCCCATTATGAGATGTGTTGATGTAATGGCTTAAAAAACGCTGGTTTTATTTTTGTGTGTGGATGGAGCTTAACTTGCATCAGTTTAAGGATTTTTTTTTTTTTTTTTGCCTTATTGTGATAGGACAGTATAGTATCAAGAAAGTTTGACGAACCGGGACTTGAACTCGGGTCGCCCAAAGCTAAAAAAACTGGCGTTGTCATGGCACTGACCACTAGGCTATTGAGGATAGTAATTTTTCATAATTTCATAAATCTTAGAACCTTATTGTGTAATAAACACAGGGGGAACAGAATCCGACGGCAAATAGTTCAGCTGTCGAAATCCGTTCCCCCACCCCAATGATGAGAGATGTTGATGTGTCGACTTTATTCTATTCTGTGTGTGGATGGAGCTTAAACAGCATCAATTTGATAAATATTAGAACCTCAGTGTGTCAGAAAAATGGGGGGAACAGAATCCGACGGCAAAAAAAAACAAAAAAAAAACAGCTGTCGGAATCCGTTCCCCCACTCCCATTATGAGATGTGTTGATGTAATGGCTTAAAAAACGCTGGTTTTATTTTTGTGTGTGGATGGAGCTTAACTTGCATCAGTTTAAAGATTTTTTTTTTTTTTTTTGCCTTATTGTGATAGGACAGTATAGTATCACGAAAGTTTGACGAATCGGGACTTGATCTCGGGTCGCCCAAAGCTAAAAAAAAGACATTGTCAGGTCACTGACCACTAGGCTATTGAGGATAGTAATCTTCCATAATTTGATAAATCTTAGAACCTTATTGTGTAATAAACACAGGGGGAACAGAATCCGACGGCAAATAGTTCAGCTGTCGAAATCCGTTCCCCCCAATGATGAGAGATGTTGATGTATCGGCTTAAAATACCCTTATTCTATTCTGTGTTTGGATGGAGCTTAAACAGCATCAATTTGATAAATATTAGAACCTCAGTGTGCCAGAAAAATGGGGGGAACAGAATCCGACGGCAAAAAAAAAAAAAAAAAAAAACAGCTGTCGGAATCCGTTCCCCCACTCCCATAATGAGATGTGTTGATGTAATGGCTTAAAAAACGCTGGTTTTATTTTTGTGTGTGGATGGAGCTTAACTTGCATCAGTTTAAAGATTTTTTTTTTTTTTTTTTTTGCCTTATTGTGATAGGACAGTATAGTATCAAGAAAGTTTGACGAACCGGGACTTGAACTCGGGTCGCCCAAAGCTAAAAAAACTGACGTTGTCATGGCACTGACCACTAGGCTATTGAGGATAGTAATTTTCCATAATTTGATAAATTTTAGAACCTTATTGTGTAATAAACACAGGGGGAACAGAATCCGACGGCAAATAGTTCAGCTGTCGAAATCCGTTCCCCCACCCCAATGATGAGAGATGTTGGTATCGACTTAAAATACCCTTATTCTATTCTGTGTGTGGATGGAGCTTAAACAGCATCAATTTGATAAATATTAGAACCTCAGTGTGTCAGAAAAATGGGGGGAACAGAATCCGACGGCAAAAAAAAAAAAAAGCTGTCGAAATCCGTTCCCCCACCCCAATGATGAGAGATGTTGATGTATCGGCTTATTCTCACTCCCAACTCGTCACATATGGACGCTTGGCCAGGACCCCCTGGCGTCACTTTTCAACGATCTGGGTATACCTTTAGCGTCAATTTTCAACGTGCAGGGTAGTCCGATAGACTTCTATAGAACTCTGAACTGGAGCCTGCGGCGTTGAAATTTGACGTCTTGGGGAACCGTTGTCCGCGGTGAATGGGCCGAGACTACAATAAATACAAAATTAAAAGGAATAGTCTACAATAAATGATCTATGCCAGGGCTAGTCAAATGGCAGCCCCCAGATCATCTTTATCTGGCCCTTCAACTAGTTTTTGATGTTTAAAACCTCTCGCAATCTGATATCAAAGTGCCCTCTGCGCAAAGGTTTAGCGCGTTCATAGGCAACAGCATTCAGCGGTGAGTTTAACAACGCACATGGTGAGCAACAGCATTCAGCGATGAGTTTAACAACGCAGATGGTGAGCAACAGCATTCAGCGGTGAGTTTAACAACGCAGGTATAACGGCATTCAGAGGTGAGTTTAACCAAAACAACGCCCAACTGCAGGTAAAACGGCATTCAGAGGTGAGTTTAACAACACTCCATGGCGCGTTCAAGTAAGCATTTAAGCGTTTTCTAGTCATAGGTAACGTTTAGTGACACTGCTTTAACTAGAGCATGCTGGATAACGTATTTTTATCGGAGGTTTGTTAATGTTAATAAATATATATAATACGCTACGATTGTGTTCAATTAATCAAAGTTTATTTATTTATTTATTTATATTTATTAAATCCTCTTAATTAATAACGCTGACGTCACTGTATGGGGCGATCCCAAGGTCCATTGCGATTTTCCACTCGGTAAGTAGAAGAGTTAATTAATAGAGATGGATACTATTCTTAAATGTACACATCAAAAACTTTTGAATCAGGACAATAAGAACAAATTTAGAACCTTTAGACGTGTAAGGTGTCATTTTTTTCTTATGACGGAAAATGATATTGAAGATATCAATGATAATGAAGACATTATTAAAGCATATAACTTAGCTTGCTACACCACATGTGCAGGCTAGCAAAGTTAGCTAATCAAATACTGGAAGTTAATTTTTGTCGCATTTAATCATGCAAGGTACAATTATAGGGGAAAGTAAGATTTCCAGTATTACATTAGCCCACAACTATTATCCAACATTATAAATGTTCAGATGAAGAACGGTGTTGCCAGATTGGTTTGTTTTACAGCCCAGTTATTGTTTAAAATCCACACAAAATGATTTAATAAACACCCAAATAAATCTATAATAAACAATACAGATTAATTCATAACTACAACCTTGTGGCTCATCACAAGTTTTCAATATGAAATAAAACAATGTGTATAATTAATGTAATAAGTATAACTTATTGACTGATTCATATGTATATGTATATATATATATATATAAGTTCAGCTGTGGCTTTGGCTTTTTTTTGGCGAAATAGAGCAAAACTTACATTATTTATTTTTTTGGTATAAAATGTAATTAACAATATTAACTTCTTGTTTATTGAACTGTATAAAATCAATATCACATACACTCTAGCCCATTCTGGCAACACAGATGAAGAGAATACTGGTGTAAAATGTTAAAATCTGTTGTTGTTTTTTTCCTTTAGGTCCTTCAAATTTGGCAGCTTCAATTTCATTTTATTCTAACCCCACACCACATACAGTATACATACACACACACACACACACACAAACAAAGGCACTTTTAAGAGCCACGTCCGTCTTGTTAACCTGTACTACTCATCAGTGTCTCTCTCTCTCTCTCTCTCTCTCTCTCTCTCTCTCTCTCTCTCTCTCTCTCTCTCTCTCTCTCTTTCTCTCTCTCTCTGTTTACACATATATATATATATATTTGTTTTATATGTCCATCTCTTTGTTGTGAGTCTTTCTGTCTGTTTGTTTTTGTGTATATTTGGTGTCTAGTCATGACAAGGCCCAAATTCAGGCCCTGCCCTTCTTGCCAGACTCCCAATCAGGCAAGCAGGAAAACTTGCCATGTCTGTTTTGCAAGCCTGTCCACCAAAAAGAAAATTAAAGAAAAAGTGGTGTCACTGGATAGCCAATGGGGGAAATCTGTCCTTAAAAGCAGAAATGCTGGGCGTATAATTGATTCTGCCCGTATTGCAGTAAGTAAAAGTGTTAATATTTCATAAGTTAAAGGAGAACTCCGGTCAATTTTAACATTGAGCTCATTTTTTTGTAAATTTGGAGTGCTGTCAGTACAGAGAACAACGACAAAAATCGGTGTTGCCTACACCGAGTTATTCTATTTTTAAAATTTGCACCCTGTTGACTTAAATGGGGCAAGTACTAAACCTGCTTTTAGGCTCTTAACATCATTGATGTGTCATTACAAGTGCACAGAAAATGTGAGTGATTCCTTCTGAGTGAACACGAGTGAATCTGACTGCAGTAGATGTGAAAGATATTAATAAAAATGATGTTTATTCAGCCAGCGCACATACCTGTATTACATCCTGTTTTTGGTCGAAGTCCATAGTAATCGATTGTCGAGTTCACGCGCATAGGTTTAGTTACCTATGATCACGCGCGTGAACTCGACAATCGATTATAATGAAACAGGTTACTACACATTTTCTTGCATTGTACTCCAACTCCATTAAATGTCCTTAAATTAAAATTGCTTTATACAGTACTGATGTTTCTAATAATTCAGTGGGTTTGTTTAACTAATGTGTTATTACTTGCTTTTGTTCATTTCAGGTGAGTAAACTTGAAGCTGTGGGATACAAGCCGATTTTATTTATTGGCAAGCCAGATAAAAGGGCTTCGAATAAATGGGTTGCAGAAATAATTACCCATCTGCACCCCACTCCTGTCACTAAAATTCTTTTGGAGAAGATGCGGAGGGCCTATGAATTTATCTTGACAAAATGTAAGTAATGTTTTGGTTTAGAAATTATGAATATTTAGAATATATCTATATTTCTTTGTTAATATGTACAGATTTTAAATGAAAGTAAACTTGTATTATAGCAACCTCCACAGCACAGCAACCAGAAAGTCAAACCGCGGAGGAGAGTCAAACCTCGGCGGAGAGTCAAACACCGGAGGAGAGTCAAACCGCGGAGGAGAGTCAAACCGCGGAGGAGAGTCAAACACCGGAGGAGAGTCAAACCGCGGAGGAGAGTCAAACCGCGGAGGAGAGTCAAACACCGGAGGAGAGTCAAACCGCGGAGGAGAGTCAAACCGCGGAGGAGAGTCAAACCGCGGCGGAGAGTCAAACCGCGGCGGAGAGTCAAACACCGGAGGAGAGTCAAACCGCGGAGGAGAGTCAAACCGTGGAGGAGAGTCAAACACCGGAGGAGAGTCAAACCGCGGAGGAGAGTCAAACCGCGGAGGAGAGTCAAACCGCGGCGGAGAGTCAAACACCGGAGGAGAGTCAAACCGCGGAGGAGAGTCAAACCGTGGAGGAGAGTCAAACACCGGAGGAGAGTCAAACCGCGGAGGAGAGTCAAACCGCGGCGGAGAGTCAAACCGTGGAGGAGAGTCAAACCGCGGAGGAGAGTCAAACCGTGGAGGAGAGTCAAACACCGGAGGAGAGTCAAACCGCGGAGGAGAGTCAAACCGCGGAGGAGAGTCAAACCGTGGAGGAGAGTCAAACACCGGAGGAGAGTCAAACCGCGGAGGAGAGTCAAACCGCGGCGGAGAGTCAAACCGTGGAGGAGAGTCAAACCGTGACTCTCAAGGAGTCTGAGACAGTATTTGTTCTTGACCTTGTTCCTCTGTCTTCCCAACTCTCTCCAACCTCTCTCTTTCCTAATTCCTCTTCTAATTCTATTCTACCTTCAGTTTCTTCTCCACCTCCACTGTCTTTGCGACAAATGAAAAGGACAAACACCTCTACCTCTTCACACTATTCTGCCTCTGTCTCTCCTCCATCTGCCTCTTCCATTCCCACGTCTTTGAGTCCGGAGGGGCCACGTGTGAAGAACAGAAGAAAAGGTAACTTTTTGCATAGTACATACTCTACACTGTTAATAAATTTGCTCCCAGTCACAGTTGACTTAATGTAAATTAGATTCATCGGCTTACCGATTCATTGGTAGCCAGTTCACAGTATTTAGTTATTTAGCTGTGGCCAATGTCCAAGGGCGGTGGTTAATGTCAATCCCTGACTTAAGCTAAGAGGACTTTGAGAAAACCAATCCTGTACTTTTTGCTTGATTGACATAAACAAGGACAAATTCACTTTGACATGAATGGAAAGGACTGCATATCGCCTCACATGTGAAATTATAAATATGCACTGATTCAGCTACAAAGCATGGCATTCATGGCTTAATAAGCTTTCCTTGTTTTTTCATTATTTCAGGTTGCCGAAAATGTAGTAGGCAGAAGGTGTTCCTTTATGATTGTATAACTGGGGAACGGATAAATGAGGTAAAATATGTTCTGTTAGGATGCTTTCTTATCTCAGTGACTGATTCTGACCTTTCAAAGATAATACAACAATATGTTATGCCCTATTCATTGATTGCTTAAACAGTTAGAATACTTATTACTTGTGTTTGTGTGTGTAGGGGAAAGCCGAATTGAGAGTCCACTGGTTGCCTTGCACTGTGTGGTAAGTTATGTTTTATTAATTATTTAATTCCATTGCAATGCAAATTAGTCCATTCCATGACTAATACAATGTAGGCAAAGTTCAACTGGTTTCTTGCAAGCAGCATGGAAGTTCATGTCAGTGTTGTCTGTGGCAAGAGAAAACTCCCTGGTCCTGTAGTTGATCCCGTCAGTAAATCATCCTCTGAGGTAGTCTTTAGAGAAACTGGAGTGAGGTCGATTGTCAGTACTCAGAAGCAAATAGCAATGAGGTAGAGGCATTTGGAAGAGCTAGATCCATCAGGTAGGCCCTTGTAACCTTTAGGACATGCATTCCGATGATGAAAAATGATGGAATAGTCTTCCGTGCATTTCAAATTCAGACACACTCTCTCAGTCCAGACTAAAGACAAATATCTGGACTGTCTTTAGTCTGGACTGAGAGAGTGTGTCCTAATTTGGAATGCTCGGAAGACTATTCCAAAATTTTAAAGACAAATGGGAGAATGATCTACCTTCTTGTCTTCATTTAGAATATTCTATTTGTAATATCCTGGATTTTGTGATTAACACAATGGATTATAGGTAATGAGGAGCTGGACCATTCAGTGCTTTCTGAGTAATTAATAGAATTCTAAAATAAGCTGACAGACAGCCAATTTATGGACAATAAAATGGTCCTGATGTGATCATGTTTTCTGTTTCTAGTAAGTACTCTAGCGGCTAGCTCTAGCTCTGAACTAGCTTATTTATTGAGCCTACACATTAATTAATTTTTCAGCATCTGAAACTCTTATGTGTCATAAGTTAGTTTTTCTAAGATGGAGAATCCTGTTGTATGTGCTGGAAATGTTATTTTCAAAGGAACATAAGAACATCAAACATAAGATCTGTGTTCTAAACTGTTGTAGATGACATAACATTTTCCTCATCCCACTAATGACAACTTAATCCCTCAGTTTATCAGAAACATTTTGAAATCAGTAAATTTGGAAATACATGGCTTTCAATGTACAGAAACTGAATGGAAAATTGTGTAACTAGAGCTGCCAGACAATTGTGGTTTAGGAAAAAGTACCATATTTTCCTGTGAGATGCAATGTTGTAAAATACACCAATTAAGTCCAAGTACCTCAAATTTGTTATTAAGTAAATTGAGTACATGTACTCAGTTACATTCCACCACTGGGCTTAACCAGAGTTAATGCTACTTTAACAAGCATCAATACATTTCAAGAAACTCTCTAAATTTAACCCAACAGTGATTTATGTATTTATTTTCCTCTGTGTTCTAATGAAATGTTGTGCACTTATGATATTTTACAGTGGCAAAACCTGGGATGACACATGGGAGCCTGCCACTGAATTCCTACATGTAATGCCTAAGTCCCCAGATCCCAACCAGCTTTCAGCATGACAGCCTAGTCACCTGTACTCTCACCTGGAAGTTTATTTATTTATTTTTTTTTTCTTGCTTTTGTTCATTAAACTTTTTTGCACAATACCCAGTCTCTTTTGTGTTTATTTTCTTAATGGTGTTTCAAAAAAAAAAAAAAAAAACGTTTGCATTTTTCATGAAATGAAAGCTTTAGCGTAAGTTCTGCTGGGAAGACTCAATTGTTACGTCACTTATTACCTTCTCATCTATCCAATCGTGTTCTAAAACTTGTAGTAAAATAAATCTGTACTTACACATGTCTGAGTTCACAGATGCTGACGCCTACATTCACCTCCATCCTCCCCACCACCACCAGGATGGTCCCTCCCCATACCTCACAGGGGGTCGGCTGCACCCCTGCCTTCGTCTTCAGGCAGGAAATGCAGATGATTGCGAGCTACGCATGGGGCCAATGCCAAAGAACTTTATATCTCAATACTTGCTTGCTGGGCTGTTAATAAATGCATACTTGTTACGTTATTTTGCCTCCCGAGTCTTTCTGGTAGAACTAGGCGTACAAAGTTAGTGCTGTTTGTCATAATGGCTTTCCAAAAGGCATTATTTTTACATATTTTTGTTTTAGTATATTAGTAAGTCTACTTGAACTATTGGTCTGGTATGCCAGCCATGAATAAATACTACAGAATACTACTAAAGCTATTAAAATGTCACTTAAATGTTGTAGTCCTGTTTGAAATGTTCAATTACAATATTATATGTTAATTCCTTTAACATTTATAATTATAATTGTCATTAACTATTTATATTTGCCTTGCATTTATTCACAGCAAAATAATTTAAAATGAATCATGTAAATATATATATTATTTTTTTTATTTTGGGGGGCAATGTGTTCTTCAAAGGGAAGAAAATAATGTTTTTTCTGGTGGCTCCTGGTTTGTTGTTTTTTAAAAAAGAAAAGAAAAATTAAAGTCTAAATAGTTTGGCATATCAATACATTTTGGGAAATTAGTACAAACAGACGCATTTTATTTGATTAAGAGATTAACTTATATCTGTTTAAAACAAAATACTGCATGCTAGAATAACTAGTAGGCTACTTTTTGTAATATCCATGTAGGGTTACATCCTATCTTCAGTCGGAAGAGCCTGTTTTTTTTTTTTTTTTATTGCAGAACTTATACATGCATGATCAGGGAAACTAAGCGTTGTTGTATTTCTTTCAGTAAAATAATTACAACAACAACAAACAAAATAAATAAATATCCTGGACTTGCGTACATCAAAAGTCGGAAGAGCCTGTGAATACCATATATGGACAAGTGTGACGAGGCTTTGACGTTTCCATGGCGCCAGAAGGACAAGCTGTGGTTGGACTAACGTTTAGGTCAGAATAAAAAGCGCTCCATATCGCAAACTATGTTTTGCTGTCGTTATGACGTCAGTAATACTGTCAGTTAACAAAGAGGTATTTCTATATTGAAAGAAATTACACGTTTACCGAGATCCTAACCCTAACCCTATAGTGTAGTAACTACACACTTCAATGAACTACAATTTACAGCACCCGTCCTATCGACACAGTAATAGAGGCTTATGGGTAATGTCTAGTTTAAAAACGTCTAGTAATAGAATTAAATAAATACAATCTTTAATGAACAAAGGGAGATCCAAATATGTTCATTCTACAAACCTCTTTGACATATTTGAGAGCCAGACTGAAATTTGGTATTTTACTGTGGGCACTTTTTAAAATGTTTTTATAACACCTTTCCATGTATGCCAGACATCTCTGTCCAACATTATGTATTAAACATAACCTAAATAATTCTGCCCTACAAAGGCAAAAGACCTTAAGTCGCTAGAGTGTGGAACTGAGAAAAATGACTTTAAAGATTTTTAGTTGTCCCGCTTAATTAATTATAGGTAGGACACTGGAAATTTGGCAAATAGATGTTTTAGTAATGGAAATTATATACATAAAAAAATCTTGAGCTCAAACTTGACTTTTGACCACTATTTTAAAGTTACTGTACTCTGCCTTTGTATTGTCAGCAAAAAGTGAGAGGTCATACCAAGGCAAAAGGCCGTAACTTCCACATTATCAATATTTAGTTGCTGATCACCATTAACAAAATCATTATAGTACACACCTGTATAAAATCTAGTGATCATGGCATTTATTTTGTATGATTTACAATTATTTATAGCCATCTACTTATTGCTATCCTGTGCTTTGGTTGCATTCTGAAGGCATTTTTAATACATTTGACATGACAAAATACCTCCTATTAGTCCAGCGTTGACTCGACCGCGTTTAGGGCGGGGCTGAAGGCGAAGTTTTGGCACTCTGCCAGCTAGTTTGCGAGCTTTAATTCATGGTTGTATTCATCTGATACGGCAATGTGTGGCGTTTTTCTGTCAACTCTGCATAATCCTTCGCGATCGTAATCGCACGTTTGTCGATGGAGCAGACCATACTGTTCTGACCGCTCTGAGGACATCAGAAGTTAGAGCGACTGATGGCAGCTGTACAAAGTACACAGGATACACCGTAATTTTAATTTTAATGGACATTAAAACAAAGGCAGATAACCTTACAATCTGGTAGGTAGCATTATTTGATTAATCACCGGCACCGTAACTTCATATTGACGCGCAGCTAAACAAAGGCAGAGCACCGTAACTCGTAATTTGAGCGTTCCAAAACAAAGCCAAAGAGCGGTAACTGATGTTACGGTGTTCTGCCTTGGTTTCTCATGGGCTTTTGGAAGTTACTGTTAAGACAAATCATTATTTTCTCGAAAGATAAACGGAATTTATTCAAGATACTTATCCACATGATAAAGAAGGTCGTGAATGTGCCAAAAATATAAATAACTCATTTTCGACCAAAAACGAAGTTACGGTCTTTTGCCTTTGCACGGCAGTATTGTCCTACCAATTTTAACTTTGATACGCTTATCAGACTTTGCATTTGCAGACTTTGCAGAATGTGCATTTTTATGCCCTTCCAGGGGTGCTATGGGACCCACCCCTGGAGGAGGAAGGGGAGTAAAACCTACACAGATGTACTCTCTTCATCATGGTCAACAAACTGTATTGAGGCACATTTATATCTGAACATTTTTTTTCTTTCCCCCCTTTTCTATATTTACATCTTGCTTGTGTTAGGTTTTGATTATATTGCAAGACTCTGAACTCGGAATACAAAAATACAGTAATATTTTACAAACGTTGTATAATACACGTTTTCTGAATTGCTAAAACACTAAACCCCCCAAATTCTGAATAGCCTAATCTAATTTGTCGAACTGTATATAATACAAGTCAGTTCAGAGTGCCAAAATTGACTCAAAATGTTGCACTGAATGTTGATACCAACAATGAATGGAAACAATATAAGAGGGAGAGGAGGAAGAGTATGTGTGTAAGAGATGGTGAACAAGGAGGAATATGAGAAAGAGCAAGTGTGGAGAATGTTGTCAAGGCTGGATCTGCTTTAGGGTTTTTCCCTTTGCTTGCAGAGATGACATTGTCCGTGATGTGAATAAAGTCCTCAGTCTGAACCCAACATGAAGACATGATGCTGAAGCAGAATCAATCTCTCTCACTTACCTTGATTCTGCAGTTGCACATCTCTTCTGAGTGACTATAATGCTTTTCATTTAGAGTTTTTTACTGTAACCTTTTTGTCTTTTACAGTTGGGTCACTATATTTTCACAATATGCAAGTGCTGAATATACAGACATTCAATAGCCTACTATACAATATTCAGTACGATACTATACTTGCAGTGCATACAGTATACAAGTTATTCACCTTACTTACCTCACTGGTAAGTTGTAATTACTATACTTTTGCTATATAATTGCAAAATTTGTTTACTTAGTTACGATACACTTTTTTTCGGTAACTGCGTGCTTTGGATTCTGTGTTCTTATTTTTTGATGTACTGTAGTGTCTAATGAATGATCGGTAGTGTTTATAATATTGACTCACTGTGTGTATGATTGAGACTGAGCATTGTTTAATTTATGGTTTCGAGGCAATTATTTGATTTTGCAGAAGAGTCAGAGGTTTTCTGAATGTGGTTTGAAAATTTGTTTTTGTGTTAAAGGTTTTGAGAATGTGAGTGATGGTTTCAAGAAATGTGTTTTAGCAATCCAGAAAACTGTAACATTATACTGTATTATATTGGGGAGAAAATTATTCCTCCCCATTATTATGGTTTTCTTCCTCATAATCTGCTTCTTGCATGTCTCTAAACAAGTTTCAATTGTTATACAGCACCCTAGAGTTCAACAAAAGTACCCCACACAGTACAGTACTTCAATTAATGCACTTTATTTCCACCACTGACTGGTTGTAGAGGCATGCATGCACACAATTCTATATATGTGAAAGAAGAGGTAACACTTTGGTTATATTGGTAACACTTTACAATAAGGTTCGTTAGTTAACATTAGTTAACTACAAAAGTTAGCATAAACTAATAATGAACTGCACTTATACAGCATTTATTAATCTTTGTTAATTTCAACATTTACTTATTAAAATCTTGTTAACATTAGTTAATGCTCTGTGAGCTAACATGAACTAACAATGAGCAGCTGTATTTTTATTAACTAATGTTAACAAAGATGAAACAAATACAGTAACAAATGGATTGCTCATGGTTAGTTCATGTTAGTTAATACATTAACTAATGTTAACTAATGAACCTTATTGTAAAGTGTTACCCTTATATTTATATGGTGATAAAAAGCAGATGTTATTACATGCTTTATATTCATAGTTAAGGTCATTGTCCAGAAGTATGAAAGGTGCTACACTCTTGTTGATTACAGTCCATCATCAGATATTTCGTAGTCACTGTCGTACTCATCAGCTGAATCACTGTACAAGAAGTTGATGTCCTCTGCTCCAGACAAAACTTGCAGGTAACAGTCTCTTGTTTGCGCCTTCATTTCTTTGATTTGATGCCGCTTTCTGAGGATGATGCTCTGCAGACCTTTCAAACCCTCTTCACTTAGGCCACATTGCGAATCTTAAAAGAGGAACACAAGAATATAAGACCAGCCTTAGAAACTTTATAAACAGTCATCATTGTTGTGTATATTTATTAGGACTGCCCCCTAATAGTAATCTTTGGTCGGGGCAACCCTACATTTATGTAATTTATTACAAATACATACTTTTCATTGTCTCACTGGAAAACAAGCAGGACAGCTCTCTGAGGGTATCGGAACGAGTTGAAAGAGATTTCCAATGGTGGTCCATCTCTGCAACAAGAATCTTCTGCTCCTCCTCAAGTCTCCTTACTGACATGATGATGTCAAACGCCCTTCTCTTTGTCCTTAGATCGACAGATTCTGGGATGCATTTATGATAAATAAATAAATAATTTGTATTAAACATCAACCTTAAAAGAAACTCTGAAATTGTATGGGGTTACAGAATGAGATTTAAAGCATTGCGGGTTATGTGTCATTATGTATCAGATTTGTCAGAAGCAGTCAACAGACTAGTGTACATACCACTGTGTGGAAGCTGCCATGGCCAAGCGGTCTCACCAGACAGAATGGTTTCCAGGCAAAGAGTTTCTGTGATTGGAACCATTCTGTTGTATTTCTCCACAACAGATGTCAGATGTCCCTTCTCCTCCCTGATCTTGCGGCGGATTCTGGCACGCCCTTTGTTGCCATCGGCATCTTTATAGAGACGCTGGGAACGTCTCTTGATACTGGCTACCAGCACCTCAATTCTGCTGGCCAAGGCATCAGCATCATTTGTAGTTGTTGTTGATGCTGAGAATAAATAGGTGTGGTTTGCACTTTACAATACCAGTAACAATTACAATTATTTGTAACTAAATGTATTACAAGTAATAATTTCCTCACCGTCAGCCCAATCCTTTACATCATTCACCCAGTCTTCCAATTGGCTCGCTGTCACTGTCAATTGGGCTTTCATGGACTCTAGGTTTTGTAACTGGCTTTGCAGAGATTTAGTGGTCTACAATAACAAACAATAGTAAGAAACAAGAACCAAATGTTCAATGCACAGCTTCATACACTGCTAACATGCAATACTGAACATCTAAAATTAATTCTACTGATGTCATTACCTTTTGATATCGACGGGTCAGTGAGATAGCCAAATTGTTGAACTTTTGCTGATTCCAGCGCATGGCCATGAGAGTCAGCATGTCTGTGCGTCCTGCAAACACAGAAAATATGATGTTACCATATCCCCCTACTTATTATGCAAGGATGTAACTAGTGCAGTATGTGGTCATCTTACCTGCTTTTGACATATGCTTAGTGGTTACTGCAATCCTAGAGAGGAAGGCATTGCACTGTTCCACCTCCTCCCCTAGAGTTAAACCAGCACCGTCCTGATAAGCCCCACTCCATTTCACCTGGTTAAGAATAAAATGAAAATGTCCATGAGCAAGACACCTAACCCCAGCTGCTCCCGACAAGCTGGACGGCGCCTTGCATGGCTGACACCGCCGTCGGTGTATGAATGAGTGAGTGAATGGGTGAATGTGAGGCAATATGTAAAGCACTTTGGTGGCCATGGGTCTGTTAAAACGCTATATAAATGCAGTCCGTTTACCATTTATCACATAGCAACATTTCCTTACCTCGCATTTAAAATCATGGGCTTTGGCATGAAATACCGAAAGAAATGGCTTCATGTTAAGAAGATGCTGGAGCTCTGGACAGCTTTTTGCAACTCTTTGGAGGTAAGGCCAATATTTGCAGGTCACATCCATACAAAAAAAAGTGATTTGCCTACTGGCCAGCTTTTCTTGCAGGTACAGGGGATAGGCAAAAATTTCCCCCCTATACATATTTAAGGCAGAGAGCAGGACTCCGTGCCGACACACCGCAAGCTCCAATCCCTCCTTGTCTACCTTGCTGGCAGATCTTTGGGAGGTCTCTCTGGCTGCTGACCACTCCCCTCCACAAACACCTCTTCCACTGACCTACAATATGGAAAATGTTTGATGAAAAAAAGAGTCTCCTAAACAAACTTTTCAGAAAGAGGTTATTAGTGCTGTAGTCTAATTATCATCTAGAATTTTACATGTTTGGTTGTGTTGTGAATGTGGTCCACAAATCTTTTCACGTCTTCGTCCTTGGCTATGAAGACGCCTTCAAAGATGGCCTGTTCCTCAGATCTAAAAAACAACAAAAAACAACAATTGATGATTGACAACAATTTATGATAATTTATAATCTGAGATTACTTGGTTCACAGCTATGTTTTCTTATTAATACAAACACTGTGATACAGTTTGGTGTACCTAGCAGCATTCTTGAAACGGTAATGCTTGCGGTTTCCATCAACTGAAACTGCAAGCATATCTGGGGTGCATGCAGGACAGTTGAAGGGCTCTTCCTTGCATATATTGTCCACCTCAAATCGCACAGCCTCCCACTCAAAAAAACTTTTCTGAAAACTGTCTGCTGAGATCTTGCCAGTCTATTAAAAGTAAGGAAACCAACAGCTAATATAGCTGCAAGCAGCCATTACCGGGGCCAAGCAGAATAAGACGACAAGACATGCCAACATGTCTGCAAGTGTCAGACCAACTGCAACAATGAGCAATTAAAGACATTTAAAGAGGATTTTTGGCAAAATGCCTGAAAAATCATAGAAACAATAATTAAAAATATGATTTGATGGATTATCACTTTCGACCAATAGGTGGCGCAGTTACAAAACTGATGTGATGTGGTCAGAGTGAAGTTACAATGACACATACAAAGTTTGGTGTCAATATGTCAAGGCATTGCAGAGATAAAGCCTGAATTAGTGCTATTAGCATTATGCCTCAACTTTGCTGCTGCGCTATACGAAAACAGTTTCGTCTATCGACACGAAATCCATAACTTTTAGTCGGCACGGTCTGGAGATGATACGATTCGATTTTGGTGAAAATCGGACAAACGGTCTAGGAGGAGTTTGAAAAAGTAGGTTTTGAATGAAAATCAAGATGGCGGACAAGAAGTTTGACCAAATAAGGAAAATTTGGTATCTATGTTCTCGGCTTGACCCAAGGAATCTATAAAGACCAGTGGCATTTACATAGGCTGATGTATTCAAAAGTTATTAGCAGTTTTGGAAATGTTGTTATAACTTTTGACCACTAGGTGGCGCTGTCTCTAAATATTTTGGGTACCTTCAGGGGATGGTGCTGATGGCACATTCTGAGTTTCGTAATATTACACCAATGCATTTGTTAAGTATAGCATTTTATTTCACAAAACTGCATTGAAGTCAATGGGAATTTCATGTTTTGTTCTATTATAGCGCCACCAAGAGGCTCAGTCCCACCATTTTTTTTATGTGTCCTCAGAGTGAGCCCATACATATATGTGTCGATTTTGGTGCAAAAATCTCAATTTGCTTCGGAGTTATAGACATTTATATGAAAAAACACGTAAAAAATGACTGACACATGACTTTGATTGAATATTACTACCCCTAAACATCAATATTTTCGCATTTGGGCATTGGCGTATAGCTATCGACCTATGTTTCCAAACTTCTGACGGTGGTTTCGTCTCGATCGGACAATCGGTTTCGAAGATATAGCCTACTGTTTTTTAAGCGCTAAATCACAACGCTACACAAACCGTAAGGCAAAACCTAGCATGTTTGGTATCGTTGGACTCGGCAACAATTCAGGAGTCTAATGAGACGAGTTTCGTGAAAATAAGTCGACCACACCCAAAGTTATAAGCATTTGAAAAAAAAAATTCACCACTAGGTGGCGCTGTTTCGAAACTTCTCACACTTCTTCAGGACATCGTGCTGATGACCCATACCAAGATTCGTAACAATCCGTTCATGCATTGTTAAAATACAGCATTTTAGCACAAAATTCAAAATGGCCGACAGTCAAAATGGCCGATATGGCAAAATTGGATATCAGTCGACTCGGCATGTCGCCCTGAATCTAACAAGACCAATTTTATGATTTTTGGACAAACTGTTCAGAAGTTATAAGCAAAAATAGCCATTTTTCATATCTCCGGACCAGTAGGTGGCGCTGCGCCAAAACACAGCATGTTGCCTCAGGTCATGCTTGTGATGACTTGTACCAAGTTTGGTCTGAATACGATAAAGCGTTGCGGAGATACACCCTTACGACTGTTTTTGCAGCCGCTACGTAAAATTAGTTTGAGTGTTTATCGAAAACGGTTTGACGAATCAATTTGAATTCCATAACTTTTGGTCAGCACTGCCTGAAGAGGATCTGGTTCAATTTTCGTGCAAATCGGACAAACCGTCTAGGACGAGTTCGAAAAAGTAGGTTTTTAGAAAAATTCAAAATGGCGGCCATATTTATATGACGGAAAATGACGTCATAGGGTGCAATCGAATCGGTATGAGCTCAGGAAACAGAGGAAAAAATAATTTTGTTGATTGGCCTTACGGTTCAAAAGTTATTAGCATAATAAAAGTGAAACTTTGGACAGGTGGTGGCGCTAGAGGGAATGACTTAGAAACACCAAAATTGGTGTATTTAATGTTGGGAATGTCCTCTATCAGAATGTCAAACCAAAACAACTTTCCCGTAATCGGTTCTATGGGCTGCCATAGACTCCCAGTCGGAAAAATGAAGAATAATAATAAGAACGGGAACAGATACAATAGGTGCCTCCGCACCTTCGGTGCTTGGCCCCTAATTAATGTACAACAAATACATAAGCATCAAACAGCTTATCAGCCCACAACTCAAAGATATCAACAACACTGCAGGATAGATAAATTCAATACTCACACGACCAAAGCGGACAGTTCGCTGATTCAGCATTCTTAGAAATGCTTGGCAGGACAGTCCTGGTGCCGCCATCTTCATTTCTTCAAATGAAAAAAAGACATCTGTGGCATAAACTGTGGCAAACTGAAGGGTTGCAGGCCAGTAGTCACTTCGGTTTAGGTCAGCGACTCCAGCAGTCCAAGTAGCTTGGCATGCCTCACAAATTAACTCTGGCATGCTTAGATCATGTCGTCCTGGAAATATCAAAAACACATCCACTGTAATGTAAACCTTAGCTGATTAATCAGGGTTTGGGTTCTTTGTACAATTTATACATTACTTTGTATACTTCATATATATATATTTAAGTTTTATATCTATGTGAAACGTGTAGGGAGTCGCGTATGGATAGATATTTATTTTTAAGATGCTTCTCACACAGGACAAAATAAAGTTCTTCACATTCTTACCATTCATTGTGACCACAGCAACAATCTTTCCTGGACTAACCCTCAATGACTCTGGAGAACAACCACAGATTTTGTCAGGCATCTCCACAGGTACAAGCCGGACTGAAAACACAGAGTATCCACATACATTCAAGATAAAGCAATAAGAGACAAAAAGGCATAATTTAAATAGTAAAGCTTATGAGCTTAACTTTTCTAAGAATGAGATATATTTTGTACACACACAAACCAGAACTTACCACAATGGGAAAGAGCCTTATCCACCACGAAAGTTGTTGGAGGCAATGGCTGGAAGAATCCAGCAGTCATGGCATCTCTGTTGTGGAGGACATGTCTGGTGTGCATGCTGACGTCACAATCAGCACAGAGGAAGGGACGTGGTCGACAGTCACAACACCGGACAGCCGCTGGATTTCTCCCACACTGTTGGCAGATGCGTGTTGCCACATTTTCTTGTGCCGCAGCAGTGTTCACCAGACGGGGTCTCTCTGCCCTCCACCTCTCTGAAAAGAGACTTTGCCGTGTGCTCCAGTTCGAGGAAGCCAGAAGTTTTGGGGTTTCAAGAGGTGATGCCTCATCACCTGAGGATTCGCTTAGTGAGTGCTGTAGATCTTGTAGAAAACACTCTGTAAATGGTAAGGAATATTAAAAAACAATAATTTCTTTCTATGTACATGTATATTTTTACAATATTAAAGTGTACTCCATTATTTGTCTGCGAAAGGATCAGTATTCTAGCTAATTTTAAAATAGAAACATTTTAAACATAAAATTTACATTCTAACCCACTGTCATATATATATATATATATATATATATATATATATATATATATATATATATATATATATATCTATATATATACACACACACACACACACACACACACACACACACAGATACAAGGGCTAATGGAAACACAATGAAGTACACACCAACAGTCTCTGGAGTAAAGGCCACTTCACAGTTAGTGTCAGGAGCAATGAAGGGAGGATCAGTCTTACGAATGTGATCAGCTGTAGAGGATAAAAACAACACAAATCAACATTTGTTACATTCAAATTTCTAACTTGTCCCAAGGCCTGGTTACCAGCCTAAATTGGTGCAAGGTCACTGTTTAACTTACTGTATAGCTAGAGAGAAATACTAGTACACTTTTTGTTTCCCAAACCCTAACAGAGACAGTCCAATTACTGTCGGTTATCTGCATACAAGGTGTCACTAGATGATGACAGCAAATAGGAATGCTTATATAGAAGGAAGCTGGCTGGCCATTGACAACACACTCTGAAGAACAAACTGTTTCAAACACAGCCTTGCCAAGACCAATAACTTGCAAGAGATTTAGTGCAAGCTAGCTCATTTGACATCATAACCATATTGACAAGATTTTCTGACAATGTCAATAAAGCCCACAATAAAACTAATTTTTATGCGCTAACTTGCTAGTTTATACTGCTTTACACAAATATGTAATATTAGCCTTAATCTGTCTCTTGCAATTAATCCAAGACTTGTGACATATTTAATTAATCTACTTTTTATGTAAAAAAATCAAATGATTGGTTCTGGTTTGATTGTTTTCCTGACATATCAAGCTATACATAGGCCTATATTCCTTGATTTTATACACTCATACAGTAAGTGCCTAAACAATGTAAATCTTCAAAATATCTTGAATGAAAAACAATACTGACCCTTATTTGACTGATTCCTGCTTGATCTTGGCCTCGCATAGACAATATTTCCAGTAATGTCTCTTTTTCTCCATTCCACCCTCGGCTCAGGTCTCTTCACTGGTGCTGCTGCCTCCTCTTCTTGCAGCTCACCAAGAAGGTCATCAAGACTTTGGAGCTCATCCTTCAGTTCTTGGTCATCAACCAGGTTATCCAAGATCATGAGGTGTTCTTGGATTTCTGAATCACTCTTGGACATTGTGATGGACAGAAACACAAACAGACAGAAAGACTCACAACGAAGAGATGGACAGATAAAACAAATATAGATGTAAACAGAGAGAGAGAAAAGAAAAAGAGAGAGAGAGAGAGAGAGAGAGAGAGAGAGAGAGAGAGAGAGAGAGAGAGAGAGAGAGAGAGAGAGAGAGAGAGAGAGAGAGAGAGAGACTGATGAGTAGTACAGGTTAACAAGACGGACGTGGCTCTTAAAAGTGCCTTTGTTTGTGTGTGTGTGTGTGTGTATGTATACTGTATGTGGTGTGGGGTTAGAATAAAATGAAATTGAAGCTGCCAAATTTGAAGGACCTAAAGGAAAAAAACAACAACAGATTTTAACATTTTACACCAGTATTCTCTTCATCTGTGTTGCCAGAATGGGCTAGAGTGTATGTGATATTGATTTTATACAGTTCAATAAACAAGAAGTTAATATTGTTAATTACATTTTATACCAAAAAAATAAATAATGTAAGTTTTGCTCTATTTCGCCAAAAAAAAGCCAAAGCCACAGCTGAACTTATATATATATATATATATACATATACATATGAATCAGTCAATAAGTTATACTTATTACATTAATTATACACATTGTTTTATTTCATATTGAAAACTTGTGATGAGCCACAAGGTTGTAGTTATGAATTAATCTGTATTGTTTATTATAGATTTATTTGGGTGTTTATTAAATCATTTTGTGTGGATTTTAAACAATAACTGGGCTGTAAAACAAACCAATCTGGCAACACCGTTCTTCATCTGAACATTTATAATGTTGGATAATAGTTGTGGGCTAATGTAATACTGGAAATCTTACTTTCCCCTATAATTGTACCTTGCATGATTAAATGCGACAAAAATTAACTTCCAGTATTTGATTAGCTAACTTTGCTAGCCTGCACATGTGGTGTAGCAAGCTATATGCTTTAATAATGTCTTCATTATCATTGATATCTTCAATATCATTTTCCGTCATAAAAAAAAATGACACCTTACACGTCTAAAGGTTCTAAATTTGTTCTTATTGTCCTGATTCAAAAGTTTTTGATGTGTACATTTAAGAATAGTATCCATCTCTATTAATTAACTCTTCTACTTACCGAGTGGAAAATCGCAATGGACCTTGGGATCGCCCCATACAGTGACGTCAGCGTTATTAATTAAGAGGATTTAATAAATATAAATAAATAAATAAATAAACTTTGATTAATTGAACACAATCGTAGCGTATTATATATATTTATTAACATTAACAAACCTCCGATAAAAATACGTTATCCAGCATGCTCTAGTTAAAGCAGTGTCACTAAACGTTACCTATGACTAGAAAACGCTTAAATGCTTACTTGAACGCGCCATGGAGTGTTGTTAAACTCACCTCTGAATGCCGTTTTACCTGCAGTTGGGCGTTGTTTTGGTTAAACTCACCTCTGAATGCCGTTATACCTGCGTTGTTAAACTCACCGCTGAATGCTGTTGCTCACCATCTGCGTTGTTAAACTCATCGCTGAATGCTGTTGCTCACCATGTGCGTTGTTAAACTCACCGCTGAATGCTGTTGCTCACCATGGGCGTTGTTAAACTCACCGCTGAATGCTGTTGCCTATGAACGCGCTAAACCTTTGCGCAGAGGGCACTTTGATATCAGATTGCGAGAGGTTTTAAACATCAAAAACTAGTTGAAATGCCAGATAAAGATGATCTGGGGGCTGCCATTTGACTAGCCCTGGCATAGATCATTTATTGTAGACTATTCCTTTTAATTTTGTATTTATTGTAGTCTCGGCCCATTCACCGCGGACAACGGTTCCCCAAGACGTCAAATTTCAACGCCGCAGGCTCCAGTTCAGAGTTCTATAGAAGTCTATCGGACTACCCTGCACGTTGAAAATTGACGCTAAAGGTATACCCAGATCGTTGAAAAGTGACGCCAGGGGGTCCTGGCCAAGCGTCCATATGTGACGAGTTGGGAGTGAGAATGTGTTGCTGTTGCAACATGATTAAAAATACCTTAAATTTAATTAATTAACTTAATCTTCTTGTCTCAATGAGCATATAATTCTGAAAATATTAACTGTTTTAGGCCTACTATAATATTATAGTATTATTTATTTCAATAATATTATTGTAGCCTATTATTTATTTATTTAGTCATATTTATCAAATAACGGTTATTGAGTTTTGTTTGTTCATGCGTAGAACATAGGCCTACATAGATTCAGTGTGCAGGTGTTACAGATGCTATTCAATCTCTCCATATTTTAGTGTCAGACAGGAAGAATTGAACAATTTGCAATGCAACAAACTTTTATTAAACATGCAATTTATAACTTGTTGCAACCGTCCCCGACCCTATCAGCCATGACAGAACATCATATTCCTGCTAGACACACTGACTTTGACACATGCTAACCATGTCACTTAGAAGTCAGCACAACAGTAATTCAAACTAAGTAAGTTTTGATTAATTCATACAAAATTTCAGGACAGTATGACAAAAATATATCTAGTGAAAAAAATTACTTTCATACCTCCAAAACAAGTTTTGTTCAATAAATGCAGCAGCAGATGTTGAATGTGTCTACCGTTTTCTTGGTGGGAGGAGGGTCTAACTGTGCATGTTCAGTGTGAGTGTCATCACTCTAGCTTGTTTCTGATTGGAGAAAAATGACATGTTGCAACCATCCCCTGTTACAACTGTCCCCGGTCTCCCCTACCCTTATTCTATTCCAAGGGCGTAACTTTGGGTCTACCATTGGGGGGGTTAAACTCGCTGCATATTTATTAATTTATTTATTGAATAATTTTCTTGTGTAAAAGGTAATTTGCCGTTCCTGTTTTAGAAATACATTGTGATACTTTTACTGATTTAGGCTACTTAACGTAAATGCAGTTGTTCACTTGACTATTTATGCCATAATGACACAGTGTTTAAGCACTAGCCAGCAGTGGCAGCTTCCAATTAATTGATTTTGTGTGTGTTCAATATCTTATAAAAAAAAAACTAAAAAAAAAAAAAACTTAAAGATTAATCAATTGCATCACTGTATTGGCACCTACATGCAGCAAATGTATTATGCACAATTCAACTCTCAATATTACAATATAGGGTGGCACACTGGAGTGCAGCTTGCACCTTTATTCTGAACAGATTTCACATATTGGTGGGCATCACCAAAACTCACCATCCACTAACAAAATCTTTAAGTTTATCTGTTAAAATGTATTTTATTAACATCACATTTTAAAAACTTAACATCAAATAACAGCATTAAAAACTTTCAAAGAGAGAAAATGAAAGTGCAATTATATTATCACTTTGCATGAAATAAGACTCAAAAGTAGATAAAAAAAAATTGTGTTTGCATTTAGCCTCTGATAACATCAAATTCAGAAACTGGGAAAGTGTGGACTAGTTGTGCTTTGATTCATTTTGTCACTTTGCAAACTGCAAAAAGAACAAAAAAATTATAAAAAAATAAAAATAATGATAATAATCTCAAATTGAGCCGGAGGTGGTAAATTCCTAATAATTTACGTATTTTTGTTTTTAGGTATTTTAAGATAACTTACCTAAAATACGTTGCGCATACAACTAACGCGATCGTTATAAAGGTGTTTAAACAACAAAACACATCCACTTGCACATATTTGACAATCGGAATATCAGATATATCCTGCTATAGCTAACAAATTTGTGAAATTTTGAATAAAAAGAAATAAAAGCAGATCATCAGTCATTCATTCAGCGCTATTGTGGCTGCGGTGTGACAAGCAATGAATGACGCGTCTCCATGGGAACCATAAAGTGATAGCCTAGCCAAAGAGTATAGAAGTAACAAGAGGCGAAACTCAATAGAACGTTCCATTGCAACAAACTCCCCCATGCGCAGAGCTGCAGCTCCGCCATCTTGGACTGAACGCAACACAGCTGTCATAGGATTGAACGATACCGGTTCAAATTCAAAAGCGGTTAAACTAACTAAAAAGTAGTTTCTAGTTTTTAATATCTCTAGAGCAGACATCCCATGTCTCCCGGAAGATCCGGGAGTCTCCCGCATATTGATAGCGGCTCCCTGATGCCCGCAAATTAGCTTAAATCTACCGGAATCTAGAGCGAGCGAGCAAGCAAGAGCGCGCAGCTCCAAACCGTGTAACGTTAGAGCACACGGCAGAAAGGGTGAGGAAGCGAGATATCAACATATCAACCTAAAATATGGAACACAACTTGTTCAGATTTTTTGCTTTCATTTTCTTCTAGTTCTAGAGTAAAATATATTTTGTAATATATATATATATTGTATAAAATATAAATAATAATATTTTTAAATTTGTACATTTTAATAAACTCAAACTTATATAACGTTAACTTTTTTCTCTTTCACTTTAATCATTTATTTCACTTAAACAATCTGACAAATTAAAACAAGACCAACCATAGGTCTAAATTCCAAAGCATTCTTGAATTAACGTTACAACCATTTAAGTTTGGATAGTGATTTTCCAAACTTAAAAAAAAAGGTGACAGTTAAAGGGTTAATTTAGTGATAACAATGAATTAATAAAGCGGTCATTTGCCAGGTTAGGTGTTCATATATCTCAGTCTGAAAGTATGCGATTTAAAAAGCCCATTTCGAGTCTTGACAATTTCGACCAAATACATAACATTAGCAAACTGTTAGCAGCTTATGCGGTTATGGGGTAGCTTACATTAACGTTACAGCACCTGTTGACGTTAGCTCACTTTAAAGTTAATAAAACCTTTTCTACTTTACCTCTCTGGATCTTTGGTGAATCTATGAAATGCTAGTTGATTGGTTGTACACTGGTAGTTGTTGCAGTTGATGGCAGAACACTGTTTTCTTTGTTTCCAATTATTTCCAGACATAATGTTAATGCTGTACAGTAGTTGTGCTAACGGTAAAGCCGTTGGTTCAGTCCAAAATGGCGGCCGCGCTGCCGAAGCGCCACCTAGTGGCTGTTGTCAAAACTGCAACGGAGTTTCGCCTCTTGTTACTTCTATACTCTTTGGCCTAGCTACTACTTTTAAACTTACGTGTAAAAAGGTTCAGCAAGGCTTACATTTAAATGTGTCTTTGTTTTGTTTTGAGTGTATGGTCAATAAATAAAGGAATTAAAAAGATGGGCACAAAACCTGTTTGTCGCGCCCCATTTGTCATGTCTCTATTCCCCCCCAGCAGTGGGCCGCGCACGCGCCCGCGCCTCACACTTTGAGAAACGCACCTCCGTTTGGTCAGGATTTTTCCTCTTTTTGGCTGGTGTCGACCATAGACTGTAAAAAATGGTGTCGACCAACAATGAAAAATCGTTGTCTGGCTGCCTTTCAGTGTCCTTTTTCATCTTTCCATCCGTTAGCATGCACCGTCAGCTTTCTCCAACCATTCATCCCAGCGACTGCGCAATATAGTGAACAAACTTGGTAGAGAAAGCGGGTTGGGTAATACCAAGTAGTCGGCGGTGCGGTGGGCGGGAAGTACATTACAGATTATTTAAAATATGATACTATCTTTCTTGCTGGCAAATGAAATAAAGAAAACGAACAAAAGTATTCATTCGGAATATTTCATATTTATTTTAATGTGGGGGGGGGGGGTTATATTAGCTGGATCAGATTTTTGGGGGGGTCATAACCCCCGTAACCCCCGTGCAAATTACGCGCATGTTCTATTCTGTGTGTGGATGGAGCTTAAACATCATCAATTTGATAAATATTAGAACCCCAGTGTGTCAGAAAAATGGGGGGAACAGAATCCGACGGCAAAAAAAAAAAAAAAAACAGCTGTCGGAATCCGTTCCCCCACTCCCATTATGAGAGATGTTGATGTAATGGCTTAAAAATGCTGATTTTATTTTTGTTTGTGGATGGCGCTTAACTTGCATCAGTTTAAAGAATATATTTGTTTGCCTTTTATTATGATAGGACAGTATAGTATCAAGAAAGTTTGACGAAACTGGACTTGAACTCGGCTCGCCCAAAGCTAAAAAAAAAAGCATTGTCAGGGCACTGACCACTTGCCCATTGGGCATTGCAAGTAGCTGCAATGTGATAAATATTAGAACCTCATTGTGTAAGAAACATAGGGGGAACAGAATCCCCGAGGGGTTTTCCTAGGACAGTATAAAATCAACAAAGTTTGACGAACTCGGGTCGCAACAAGCTAAAAAGCAATGAATGTCAGCTATGCACCCAGGATTAAACATAAACGTGCGATTAGACCTAATTGCTTGAATGACTACTAGTCTAGAAAAATCTTTACTCTATGGCAACTCTAATCACACTGTAAAAAAATCTTTTGTTGACTTAACTCATTATTTTTTGTTATCTTTTTGCATGGATTTTTTTGAGTTTTACTAACTTATTTATAAAAGTGTACCTGACAAATTTGGATAAGTTTACCTGACAAGTTATAAAGTACAATGAACTGATTTAATTTAGTTAAGTAAACTTCGAATTTAAGTTCAGTCAACTAAAGCTAAGTTTTCCAAACTACACCCAATTAGTTCAGTCAACTAAAGTTAAGTTTTCTAAACTACACCCAATAAGTTCAGCAAACTAAAGATTAGTTTTCTAAACTACACCCAATAAGTTCAGCCAACTAAAGTGGTGTTTTAAAAACTGCAGCAGTACCAAATAATGAATTACTACTAGAACATTAATTTGTAAAATACATTTGATTTAAAAAAATATGTAAAATTGACGATCACTGATACAATTTACAATAAGTTAATTAGTTAAGTCACCTTTATTTATATAGCACTTTTTACAATACAGATTGTATCAAAGCAGCACAGTGATAACATGAAAATAATACAACAAAGTTTGTTTCTAGGAGAAAATTGCGTCATCTTTCACCTTAAGTAAGGCAAATCAATAATATTGTTGAATATTAAATGTCCCTAACTAAGCAAGCCAAAAGCCAAGGCAACAGTGGTAAGGAACCAAAACTCCATCAGGTGACAGAATGGAGAAAAAAAACCTTGGGAGAACCCAGGCTCAGTCACTCAGTTCACCTCTGGGCAAAGAACGAACAGTGTACGATTATGATTCAAGCAGCATTACAGGTCAGAAGTCAGATTGGATCAGAACATTCAGAATATTATCCAGTTTCATCTGACTGGAAGTCGGAGTCACGCCGGTATGGAGACGAGTTTGTTGAGGATCAGTGCTGATGGCTGTAGTGTCGATGAGGCCTTCACAGGGCTGATGAGGCTGGCACTTCAGGGATGCGTTGTGGACGTGTCCAGGCGCAGGTCCACCACCTGATCTGGATACGGCCCGGATCCGGCTGACTTCAGTAAACCTTGGAATAAACAAAAAGACTAACATTAGCGTAGATGCCATTCTTCTTATGATGTAACAAGTACATCAGGTGTTATATACAATTAATTTTTTTTTTGCAATGAACTGCAATGAAATTGCAGAAAACAACCTTGTGAAAAGGTGTTTTACACCTGTCTCAATACATGTCTTGTGGATTAATCTGTTACATTAAACAAGATCAACCCACAGCATTCAATATAGAAACATCCTTTGTTCCAAAAGATATCGTTTAAACATTGTTTAACACATTAAAGACCTATGAATTGGCTTAAATGCCATTTTAATATCAACTAAGTTACCAATTATTTATGCTCTCAAGCTTCAACAAATTCATCAATTAAACTAAACACTCTAAAATGCCACTCCCACAACATACCAACACATGAAACATCCTGTTCACAACATTCCTTTCAAAAAGAAACTATGAAAAGCATTAAAGGTGTTGTTCCAACCCTGTAAGACTTTCGTTCATCTTCGGAACACAAATTAAGATATTTTTGATGAAATCTGAGAGCTGGCTCACTCCTTCATAGACTGCTGGGTAATCGATATCTGCCAGCCCAGAAAAAATTGTAAAAACATTGTTACAATAGTCCAAGTGACTACAGTGGCTCAACCTTAAGTTTATCAAGCAACGAGAATACTTCGTAAAAAAAAAAGAAAATAAAAAATACTTTTTTCAACTATTCTTTTTCTTCTGTGTGGGCCTCAAAATGAGTTCACGAGAGCGCCACAACCATTTCCAATATCAATAAAAACAGTAACATTTAAAAGTACAGATATAATAAGTTACTTATTTTACACACATCAATTCAAATTGATAGTTAATTTTAATGATTGCCAAAGATTGCAGTGAAAACTCACCTGTATCTGGTGCTCTGCAACTTATGTAGTGCCTGAGGTAATAAATCCGGTTGGTGAACAAGCTTTTAGTCAACTTGACGGAACCTGTGAGTCAACACGAGGAAATACAATGAGCGAATCTTCTATGTGCAAAACACTCTGATTTGAAATACACTCAATAATCTTAAATTTGTGACAATATCATGACTAATTCACCCTATTATCAAGATTTCTTAAAACATGAACATAAGCGTGATGACATGGCGCAAGATCCAAACTACGAATAGAAATAATGAAAACATTCAAACCACAGACGTATTAATTGTACATCACCCATATCGATTCAATATGACATTTACTTTTGTAATTCAAAGATTGTGGTCAAAACTTACGTATATCTGGCGCTCTGCAACTGAGTTGAATTGAAGTGACTGAGGTAAAAAAGAAAGAAAAAAAGACTCATATTAGCTTGTGCAAAAATGGCATTATATGACCCCTTTAAATTTGTGACAACATTGTGAATATTTCACCCTATTATCAAGATTTCTTAAAACATGAACAAAAGCGCATTGAAATGGCGCGAGGCAAAATCCAAACACTGAATAGTAATAATGAAAACCGTGACATTTCAAACCACAGACGTATTACTTGCTATTTATATCACCCATAACGATTCAATTTGACAGTAACTTTTTTTTTAATTCAAAGATTGTGGTGAAGACTTACCTATATCTGGTACAGCTCTGCAACTGAGATGAAACTGAGGTAAAAGAAAAAATCCTGTTTGGTCCGGTTGGTGAACAAGCAGCTTTTAATCAACTTGACTGAAGCTTGAACACAAGGAAGTAAAAAAATCTGTGAATCGTCTATGTGCTCAAATCCATCCATGATGGATTGAATCTGACCATGAATAAAAACTGCTAGACAATTTTTTAGTGTAATTTAATTAATCTGTGCTCATAATTGTAAATAACAGGTTAGAGTGATATAATAATAAAAATGTAACAATACAAAGCAATTTTGTTAGTTGGACAGCAACAAGAATGGAAATAAAGCAAGTCAAAGTGCTTTCTTGCCGTTTCATTAACTAAATAAAATACAAGATAACTTGGGAAACTAAATGGTATTCAAACAAAAACTATTTTTGTGTGTGTTACCTGATGAATGACTCTGTTCTTTGAAGAGCAGCAGTATTTGAGAAGAATGGCAGCATTTACCAACTGGCCTGAAAACAATCATATATATAACTTGCACAGTACATTACATCATAATAAAACTAAGTACATGGTAGATTTCTACACTTACTAGAACATTAAAACAAACAAATGGAGTGATACACTGCACTTTAACAAATATGATATATTTTTAAGTACATAGCTAAAACCTTTTCGGCCTTGTCTGCCTCACATCAATCAAAAGTCAGCTTCCTTCAGTGCTGTTTCTGAAGCCTCTGAGGACAGTTGAGAAGAAAGTGTCTACTAATTTGTCAAAGGAGAATACGTTAACAACTCAAGCACACTAGCTAATTAATTAACAGTTAATTAATTAATAAAAGTGAATATTTAACTAATGACTAACTTAGAAATGTGTGTAGTTACAGTTGCAGATGCTAAGTTAAGTAACATCAGTTAGCAGTTAACGTACCTAACTAAGTTAGACTAAGATAGCTAGACTTATTTTACAACATAAACACACTCAATTTAAATCAACACCAAATCTTATGTTTTGGTAAATACTCTATTTAAAAAGGTTTCATGAATTTGCACTTACCCTCGTCTGATATAGGCTAAACGTCTGAAAACACTGGACGATGTCAGCGTACGCAGTAACGAAGGCAGTGGGCTATAAAATACGGTTCAGATAAAATATGGCATTGAAAAACTTTGCCGTTGTTTTATGGTAAACATGTTATTTATTTACAATGATTTTATGAATTCAAACTTACCTTCGTCTGATGTAAATCTCACAGAAAATACCGGACGTTATCAGCGCGCAAGATTTGAATGGAGCAGGAGCGGGAATTAACGGCTCGAAAACAATGTCGGTCTAGAAAATACAGTAAAAAATAAAAACGTTAGAACATTGAACAAATGTTGACGTTATGTTCTGGCAAACATGTTATTTAAAATAGTTTTATGAATTCACACTTACCATACGTTTTCTCAGAAAATACCGGACGCTCTCTGCGGCTGCGCGCGCAAGAACTGCAGTGAGTCAGCGGGGGGAGGGGGGAGAAGAGGCTCGAGAGTCGGTTCAGAAAAAGATTCCATTTACAGCCTGCGTCATGGTCTTGTGTGATTCAGTTCCAAATGCGAAGCCTGAAATGTCCGTAGGCTACGTGATGGACGGGCCGGCTCCGTTTTAACCATGGTTTTAACCCCGAAATTACTGTTTTTATGCAGTGTCAGTGCCTCTGGCCTGCTGCCTGCATCAGCAAATTCACGATTAACAAAAAAACTACTGCCTTGTGCATCGACCAATCAGCGTGTTGTCAAGGCAGAATTTCAGGCACAATCATATTAAACAGACACATAGGGAATCATTTAAATTACTTGACATTTTGAGTGCATAACACTTAAAATCTTAATCTGAAAGATTTTTGCTGCCAGATGAGTACATTAAAATCAAATGTTTAATTTTTGATGCAAAAACTTGTAAGTAATGTTAAGTTATGACAACTTGATTTCTTTATTAACGACGACATTGGGGTTTACAGTGTAATGTTTTTAATGTACACACTAATAAAATTGAAGTTTAGGTTTTTATGCAGTCTACCAGACAGCAAGATATATAGATAAATTAAGTTTAGTTTACTAAGTTTAGTTTACAAATTTACTTCTAATAAAGCATTAGAGTATAATTGAAGTAAAACCAGCAGAAAATTTAGTGCAGTTGTTTCAACTTACATTTATAAGTTAAAATAACAATTATACTTGTTAATTCAACAGAAAATCTAGTGCAGTTGTTTAAACATACATTTTTGAGTTAAAATAACAATTTAAGTCGTTCATTCAACTTTCAGTCTAGTTGAGGACAAGAAAACTTACAATTTTTTGTTGTCTGGACAATCTAGTTATCTCTACTCACAAAAATAAGTTGAAATAACTAAATTGCAAAAATATTTTTTACAGTGCAATAGCCTACATTTAATATTTGACATTATTTAATTAGTAATTAGTATCAGCTCTTTACATTAAATTAGTTGAGTTAGCATAATTAGTTAATGAACTAATAAAATAATAAAATAAAGTTTAAATTAAGATACTAACCATATATTTCTATATAGCATTGCTTATTCCACCACACAACGGGCTGTTTATAAGGTGACAATCCGTTATACATGTGAAGATTGTAGGCTGTATCTTGAAGATTTTTGTATTGTATTGTATCTTCAGGTATAAAGACGAAGATTGACATTTCGTTAATTAAACAAAATAAACAATAAAAATAAACAACTTAGGCTATGTTCTGTTAGATGTGTTTTGATTACTTTTTGTTTAATTATATCTCAAGGTAATGAAGATATAGCTATATTATAGGCTAGCCTATTAACAAAAATAAATCTTATAATATATTATATAAAAAAAACCTTATAGGCCTATATAAAATATATTTTAAAAAAAGGGCCTCATTGATTAATTTTGCCTGATTGGGGGCTGCTACTATTTGCTTAAGCTTTTTGAACGTAGAAATGTGATAAAGGCGTGATTTTATGTGGATAAAGGACTACACATGTCCTTATAAGGCCAAGAAAATATGTCGTTCTCTTACAAGAGGTTCTCTCGTATTGCGTAAGTTGCTTACGCTACGGGTAAAGTCATCTTTTCTCGAGATATGAAGCCAAAAAATTATCCTTAATTTTTGTATTTATTGTCAACGCATTGCAGCAGCTAGCAGACCTAGAGCGAGCTGTCTAGCGCGCTCATTGGCTGCCCTGCGGCAACTGCAGCAGCCTACCACTGAGCCCCGCGTGACGTCACGCCCAATGAGGGCGCTCACACCCTCACGCGTCAAAGCCTGCCAGAATGGGAGTGGCTTAGCGTATATAAGGAAGGGCTCGGGGGCTACTTCCCTGGTTTTCATCTCTTCAGCGAAGCTCTACGCATCGCTGGATCCTGAGAGAAGCCGCCGCCTTTGAATTAAGCGACTAGCAAGCAGAGGAAAGCGTCTGAAGAAGCCGGTCATCTTCGGCACCTTCAGCCATCTGGCCTGCCGTGCTATCCGGTGACAAGTATCCTTTTTGCTCTGATGTGTGTGTTCGCCGCTGCGACACACACTTTTCTGTCTAAAAGAGCGCGAGGCGTATTTCTAAAAATGCCTCGCAGTTCCTGTGGCTCTTGCCGAGCCCCGCTCAGCGCCGGAGACCGCCACGTGATCTGCGCTCTCTGCCTGGGTCGAGACCACGCAGCCCTCGCTCTCTCTTCGGGAGGCTGCGTCCATTGCGAAGAACTTTCAATGTCGACCCTGCGGGCTCGACTTGAAGTGTTCGACGCCGAAGCTGTCACTCCGCCCATCTCTGCTGGACCGCGCAAGAAGAAGCGCCGCTCCCAGAGGCCACCGGAGTCTGATGTGGCATTCAAGGGCTCGCCGGATCCCTTCCCTCGAGCCTCTCTCTCCTTCTCTCCTTCTCTCTCCGCCCCGCGATGGGAGAACCAAACCTGGTTCCCAGAGCTGATGTGGCTGTCACACGTGGCCCCATGGCCGATTCCGGTGAGGAGAGATCTTCTCTCTCAAGCCGGCGGCTCAATTTGGCATCCCCATCCAGAACGCTGGTCTCTGCATGCATGGATAATCAACGGATACCCGTTGCCTTGCCAGAAGGGGTTGTGAACATGATCACGCAGTCTAGACTCTAGAGCTCTTTCTACGAGAAGGCTATAAGCGTCTAAATGGTCTGTGTTCTCCTCATGGTGCACCGACAAAAATCTAGACCCACGAACTTGTGGGGTCTCGTGGGTGCTTTGCTTCCTTCAAGAGCTGTTGGACGAGGGCAGGTCCCCCTCCACGCTCAAAGTGTATGTTGCAGCTATTGCAGCGTTCGCAGAGTCGACGCGCAGCCAGTCAATAGGAAGGAACGAGCTCATCATCCGCTTCCTTAGAAGAGCCAGGAGGATGAATCCCCCGCGGCCCCCGTCGGTTCCTATTTGGGACCTTTCTTTGGTCCTAGAGGCCCTGAAAACACATTCCTTTGAATCATTAGATTCAGTGGATCTAAAATACCTTTCGCTCAAAACCGTTTTTCTGATAGCTGTCATCAGTCAAACGTGGGGGATCTACACGCGCTGTCTGTTAGCGCCGCGTGTCTCGAGTTTGGACCAAATGACTCTAAAGTCATCCTCAAACCGAGACATGGTTATGTCCCCAAGGTGATTGGCACTCCCTTCAGAGCGCAGGTCATCTCTCTATCGGCTCTGCCTGCATCCGGTAGCGAGGGTGATAATAACCTCCTCTGCCCTGTCAGGGCGCTGAGAGTTTACATTACGCGTTTACATGGGCGCACTAAGGGTCTCGCCGCCTCGAAACATAGCCTGTCCAGATGGATAGTGGACGCTATCGCAGCAGCTTATGCGTCTAAACACCTGCAGTGCCCTCTGGGCATCAGGGCTCATTCCACTAGAGGCATGGCCTCATAGTGGGCTTGGTCCAGCGGGATTTCTATTCATGACATTTGTATGGCGGCGGGCTGGGCCTCCCCCTCTACATTTGTTAGGTTTTATAACCTGGAAGTTCCCGCCTTGCAGGCTAAACTTTTGTCAGTCTAAGCGGTGTGTATGTTCTACCCAGATTGTTCGTGTGCAGGTTACTCTCACGTGACTTTAGCTCTCCTGGTTGAGCTGCACTATAAGGGTTGATATTCTTTAATATAGACCGGCAGCGCCGCTCTGTATCCCCCTACGGTGTGCTTATGTACATGCGCTGGCCCGCGTTGCTGGCCGCCTGATTCCCACTTATTTGTGTTCTCCGGGCTTCCTCTGGGACTCATGTAGTGGATGCTTGGCGCGCACGGCGACTGGCTTCTTCAGACGCTTACCTCTGCTTGCTAGTCGCTTAATTCAACGGCGGCGGCTTCTCTCAGGATCCAGCGATGCGTAGAGCTTCGCTGAAGAGATGAAAATCAGGGAAGCAGCCCCCGAGCCCTTCCTTATATATTCCTTACACTCCCATTCTGGCGGGCTTTGACGAGTGAGGGCGCGACGTCACGCGGAGCTCAGTGGCTGCTGCAGTTGCCGCAGGGCAGCCAATGAGCGCGCTAGACAGCTCGCTCTAGGTCTGCTAGCCGCTGCACTGCGTTTACAATAAATACAAAAATTAAGGATAATTCTTTGGCTTCATATATCGAGAAAAGATGACTTTACCCGTAGCGTAAGCAACCTACGCAATACTCGTTCCCTCTTCTAGAGAGAACCGAGGTTACATTAGGTAACCGAGTACGTTTTAACGACATAACATCTCATTATTACGAGAAAAAGATGTCGTTTTAACGACATAAGATCTCGTTATTACGAGAAAGTATCGTTTTAACGACATAAGATCTAGTTATTACGACATAATTGAGGGGAAAAAATATGTATGTGGCAGCAATGCGTCACCGTTCAATCGTAATGCAATAGAAATGAACACAAAAAAACTGCCTAGTGCGTACATACAACACTGACGGTGGACTTGCGGTCAGGAGTAGAGCGGCAGTGGATTTTTTCTTTTTTTTTTTTTTTTTGAGCGCTGCTGACGTATTCTTTCACGCACACCATATCCAATATTATCCGCGCGAGCACACACACAATATGCATCACACTCTGCGCATATGTTTTACAACATAATTTAACATATACGGGTGATTCTTAGACTATGGGCACTTTTATGTACTTTGGTCATATTTTTAAAAATACATACAATTTTGGACAAAATCCTCTTTCTTTTTCAAACTAACTGTTACGTCCTGTGTGGTTTGGGAGGGTTGTTTTGTTTTCTCTCTCTCTCTTTCCGCTATTCTTTCTCACAGGACCAGTGATTGGAGGATGTTCCTGTCACTCATTGAGTTCACCTGACAGCCCGAGAACCAATCAGAGACTGGGGTGTGCGTATAAAGATCCGGAAATGATGCCAGTGCGGGAGAGCGGCTTCGTCTCTCTTTTGTTTTGCTCTCTTGTGGTCATTTGTTTCTTGCTTGTTATTGTTTAGTTTTGGTGTGTTAAAGTTTACTCTGAGCTCTTTGTAACGCTGTTTTACTGCGTTTATGCTGTGATCCGACTCTTGATTTTCTCTGAGCTTGTTAAAGGTGCCATATGTAACAATTGAGGTAAAAATATCCCAAAAATGAGCTACACACATCAAAAGAATGAGAAGAAATAAGGGCGATGATGTCATTAAAAAAATGTCAAGTTATAGTGCTGCAGAGATATCAACCTTAATTAGCATTAGCATTACTAGCCACGGCCCGACAGGTGTCGTAATACCAGTTTCGGCCATGGGAGGCGGTATACGGGCAACATAACCACCAGCCAAACATGCAATACACGAATAACTCGCACGGCTTGTGGGCGTACTTGAACCTGATGTGGAAAGTACAGCCCACTACTACATTTCAGTTCAGGCAAGAGAGCGGAAGGATGGCTGAAGCCCTTGGCAAGAGACCCCTACCACCACCCGCTGCAGGGAAAAAACCGCACTCTGAAGCACAAATAAAATCTCAAAAAGCTATCCGCCACACTGGCGGGTGAACGATCATACCAAAATATGACATTTTAAGCGCGCACGCGCTCTTCTGCCTCTAAGAACTAGCAGAGAGAGAGAGCGAGCCCCGGCCGCGCGCGCGCACACTCACTCACTATATTCAGAGCGGTCAAGTTTCCCCGTACTTTTTGACAAGCGTCCTTGACAGGGCGGCCAGAGCTTCTTTGCAGCTCAAGTCGGCGGCGGTGTATACAGTTTTAGTAACGCTCTATCTGTTGACGGCGCTGAGGAAAAAGCTCCCGCCACTGGAAGAAGCTGTCGCCGCCCATTTGTGTCCTCCTGCGCACCCATCAAAGCCGTGCAGAACGTCTTCAGCACTCACGGATCGCGCATACTCCGCCGCTGGCCAGGCTGCTTCTGCTTTACACACCCTGGACGCACGAAACGTAACGGAAAACATTGCAAGGTGTAATGAGACCGAATGTTTTTTGGTGACTAATGATAACTTAGCTAGAAGTGGTATTGCTAATGAAAATCAAACTTGATATATGCTGCTAAATTAGCTTCAGGCGGGCAGCGTAACACTCTAAATAGATGTTGTCCCTATTTTAACTTGTATATGTGCAGCTAAGAAGGTAGGGGCGGAGCATAGACCAATTCACTTTCTGGAGGTATACTGCCCCCATCTGGTATGGAATGTGGAGTATGACTTGATTTTTTTTTGCCAGACATGACATATGGCACCTTTAAGTCTTTCATCGTTGCATAGCGATGGGACCAGGTTAGTACATCACGTGATATACATTTTACAACACGCAGAGTAAAAAAAAAACTATTTAACACACTAGTTTATGAGTGGGTGCCAACTTATGTATTTCTGTTTATTAGGTAGGGTAGTTAGTGGCGTTTTACGCTGAAGATTATTTTCTTTGCTTTCTTTACTTGAGTTTAGTGTTTGTTCTGGGGTTTAGTTAACTTGTTTTGTTTTATTTATTTCTTTTCTTTAGCACCGCTCTTGTCCCTCGTTTTGCAATCATTTATTGTTTATGTTGTATATAATTTGTAAATATATTGTTTAGACGTATATTTGATTCACTGTTTGTATTATTGGGTGTTTTGTTATACTAAATTTGTTACTTACTAAAAGCAAGTACAAATCCAGTTTGGTCTCTGCCTGTTTCTTAATTTATCACATTACATCTCCTCAATAGAGTGCAAGAATATTACTTTAAACAACTTTCTCTATTTTTATTTTGTCTGTTACGTTTCATAACCTCTAGATGCCAAATACATTATGTGAACGTAACATAATTGGGGGCTCGTCCTAAAAATTGATTGTTTTTCTCTTTTGAGGAGTGAGATGTGTTAATTGGCTACAGGTGGAAGTGTATTAGGTAGAGCAAATTTAGTCTGGTGGCACATCGTGATGAGGTTTGATGGCGTTTAACTTGCAAAGCTTTGTGGATAATCCCTCATTAGAGGTGATTGATAAATGCAGGAAAGATGAATTGTTAATAATAGCTGACCACTTCCAAATTGCGATTCCCAAACAATTTTTGAAAAAGAAAATTAAAGCTGAATTAATTGATTGCTTAATCAATTTTGGAGTTTTAAGCTTGCCTGAGGTAGACCGAAGAACAGATCATGCCGGCGAGGAGCAGGATGCTGGGAAATTGAGTAAAGGTGAAGGTGAGTTAGTCGCAGCCAAGGCGGAGGCTAATGTTGGGACAACTCTTCCACCTTTTGAACCTTTTTCACCAGGCACTCCCAGGTCGACAGGGGAGGCACAGATTAGAGTGCGGATTGCACGGCTCCAGATGGAAGCTCAAGAGAGAGCACAAAATCGCCAGGCAGACCTAGATCTGAGTCTACAGGTGCGCAAGCTCGAAATTGAAGCTGATAAGGAGATTAAGCTTCGACAGTTGGACATTGAGGCGGCGAAGGCTGCAGCGATGGCCTCGGTCCAGCGAAACTCCTCATCGGTAAGTGACAATTCAGCCAATTTGAGTTCAGCCACTTTTGATGTGGGCAAGCACATTGCTTTGGTGCCAAATTTTCGTGAATCGGAAGTGGATAGCTATTTTAACGCCTTCGAAAAGATTGCGACTTCTTTGGTTTGGCCGAAAGAGGTATGGTCATTACTGTTGCAATGCAAATTGGCTGGGAAAGCTTTAGAGGTTTATTCAACCCTGTCATTAGAAGATAGTCTTAAGTACGATGTGGTTAAGCTAACCATACTTAGGGCTTATGAGTTAGTTCCAGAGGCCTATAGGCAGCAATTTCGTGCTCGTAAGAAGAACGCAGGGCTTAAAGTATTCCGGCACCATGCCGGATCTCCGGCGTGCGGCCGTGAGGGGAAAAAAAATTGGGAACTTGCATGCGGTTCAATATTTTCGAGTCAATTGATTTCACCTACCAATCATATGAGAGGATCGCTGCTCTAACTAACGTTACAAGCCTATCAGAAGCAGAGCAGGGCGGGTCCTGGCAACACAGTGTGATTGAGATCCATACGTTAGCGTCGTCGGTGAAAGCATGGAGCGCAAGTTCATAAAAGTAGCACCTAAGTCTGGGACAGCTTAAAAGAAGTCGAGAGGACTCCTAACTCACTAAGACCTATTCACAAACCGCTTTTTGTGGCATTTCACGTTGCGATGTTTTGAGATGCGCATGCGGCGGCTACAGGAGCTTCCAATCGCGAGGGAAAAATTCTGCATTGTAGGCATAACTAGGTATGCAACAACACCACCAACAACAACCAAAACTAGGCTACTCATTGCATGTAAACTAATTGTAACGTTTCATAGTGAATCAAATTAAAATGTTCTTCTCTTTGCAAACGTAGGCAGAGGCATATAGTGACAGATTAATTCAATAATGTTGCAAAGATATTGCATCAATCCATATATTTCATTAGGCTACTAGGCTTTTTGTTTTGCCTTACTCTTTATTCATTTAGGCTATTTATTCAGTTATTCATCATCTTCCGTCCTTCGCACTACACCGCACGCATTCTCAGACCTGTCACCTGTCACTCATCATCGTAGGGGAGGTGTTTGGAATCATTCCCGCGTTACAATCATCAGCCAATCAAGGTGGTCACTTCAGTCAAGCTCGTGCATGAGTAATGACGTCATCCATGGCAACGAAGACTCACTCTTAGTTTAGGAGTTGTCATTTTTCTTTACTAAGAGTAGGTCTGAAAGGCGTTGTGAATAACTTTTAAGAGAAAACTCCTAGCTAAAATCTTTTAGTGCGATTTAGGAGTACTCCTAGTGGTAAGATAAAATGCTTTGTGAATACGGCCCCTGGTGTTACTTGAAGATTTTAAACAGTGTTTACCAGAGAGGATGGTTCTTTACTTGAATGAACAAAAAGTGGCAACATTATCTCAGGCAGCAGTGTTAGCGGACGAATTTGTGCTCACGCACCGAAATATTTTTCAGTCAGACACAGTGGAAAAAAGTTACTCGTGGGCACCTATGAAGGTTCAGCAGTCCAATTTGAGTGGTGAGAAGCCCAAAGAAATGCGGGTATGTTTTTACTGTCATAAAAAAGGACACGTTATAGCAGAGTGTTTGACTTTGAAGCGTAAGCAGCAGGCTCAAACAAAAGAGGTTGCATTGGTGAATGCTGTTAATTCGAGTGTGCATTTCGAGGAGACTAAAGATGAAGTTGATGGTGTTTATGTACCATTTCTTTTCAAAGGGTATGTATCACTATCAGGGAAAGAGGAAGATCAGGTGGAAGTGCAAGTGTTAAGGGACACAGGTGCTGCCCAATCATTTGTGTGTGCAAATGTTTTGCCTTTTTCAGATCAAACATCAGTTGGATCAAGCAGACTGGTACAGAGTTTCAGTATGGAAGTCATGAGAGTTCCAGTTCACCGTATTCATCTGCGGACAGACCTCGTGTCTGGTTTTGTGGAGGTAGGAGTACGCCCGGTCTTACCAGTGAGGGGTGTTTCCTTCATTCTAGGTAATGATTTGGCTGGAGGAAAAGTAGTACCTTTGTTGAAAGTAGTTGACACTTTGTCGGAAGAGCATAGCACTGATGAATTGTCTCAGAAATATCCAAATGCATTTACTGCTTGTGTGATCACACGTGCTCAATCAAAGAAGGATAGTGAAGTGTCTTTATCTGATTCTTTCATATGTGTAGATCGAGAGGCAGAGGAAAGTCCGGAAGGCAATTCTCAAGTCAGTGATCATGGGAAAGAGGTTGTAGTGAGTGACCCATTGACATTAGTGATAACTTGTGAGCAATTAATTGAGGCCCAAAAGAATGATGTTTCACTTGTAAAATGCTTTAAGTTGATTGAGAAATCTGAGTTTAACAATGTCTCATTTTTGGTGAAAGATGGACTATTGATGCGGAGGTGGCATAAAAATAATACTATCGAGGATGAGTGTAATGTTGTTTATCAGGTAAGGTTGTCGTTCCTTCTATTTTTCGGCAGCAGGTCCTATCATTGGCTCACGATCACTTGCTGTCGGGACACTTAGGAGTGACGAAAACGTACAACCGCATTTTACAGCATTTCTTTTGGTATGGTTTGAAGCGTGATGTGGTACGGTATTGCAAGACTTGTCATGTATGCCAGTATGCTGGAAAACCAAACCAGGTGATTCCACCAGTCCCTTTAATTCCAATTCCGGTCATGGGTGAACCTTTCGAGCATGTAATGGTGGATTGTGTTGGCCCTTTACCAAAGGCCAAATCTGGTAATCAGTTTTTATTGACTATTATGTGTACAGCTACCAGATACCCAGAGGCAATTCCACTTCGTAAAATTACATCCCGAGCAGTGGTTAAAGCTTTAACGAAGTTCTTCACCACCTTTGGTTTACCGAGAATTGTTCAGACTGATCAGGGCACAAATTTTCTATCTAAATTGTGTGCTCAAGTCTTTACCTCCCTCAACATTACACATCGCATTTCCAGTGCTTATCACCCAGAAAGTCAGGGAGCATTGGAAAGGTTCCACCAGACCTTAAAAGCAATGCTTAGGAGATATTGCATTGAGACGGGGTCTGAGTGGGACGAAGGTGTTCCTTTGCTTTTGTTCTCAATCCGTGAAACAGTGCAGGAGTCTCTTAAGTTCAGTCCATCAGAGCTGGTCTTTGGCCATACTGTGAGAGGACCATTGAAGGTTCTAAAAGAAAGAATGCTAGGTATTGAGGACTCTAAGAAAACAAATGTGTTAGACTATGTCAGTAAATTTCATGATCAACTTCAGAAAACATGTATGTTAGCTCGAGAGACATTAGCCAAAACTCAGGGGAAGATGTGGTATGATAAGTCTGCTGTTAACAGATCTTTTGCAGTTGGCGATCAAGTACTAGTTTTACTTCCAGTTCCAGGGTCTGCCTTAACTGCACGTTTTTCAGGGCCTTATGAGATCTTGGAAAAGAGGGGAGAGACTGATTATGTATTGAGTACGCCAGACAGAAAACGGGTATGCCATATCAATATGTTAAAAGCTTACCATACCAGAGATGGCGAAGAGTCATTGAAGGAAAAGGAGGGCAATTCTGTCCGTCCAGTTGGGGTTGTGTGTGATGAGGGCTCCTTTGTCGAAGAGCCAGATAATGTGGAGGGCTTGTTGGAGTTGGATACTCCATTGTCATCTGCCAGATTGGCTAATTCTGAGACTTTGGCCAAGTTGTCCAGTTTCTTAGTCCATCTTAACGCTGGGCAGAAGGAGGATATAGTTAAACTCCTTAGTAAGTCTTCTATATTGGGGGATACTCCTACACTTACCAATGTTTTGCAGCATGACATCAAGGTAGAGGATGCCCAACCAATCAAGCAACACCCGTACAGAATTAACTTTAATAAAAGAGCTGCAATGCAGAAAGAAACTCAGTATTTGTTGGAAAAAGGTTTAGCCAGTCCCAGTATTAGTGCGTGGAGTTCACCATGTCTTTTAGTACAGAAATCAGATGGTACCGCACGATTTTGTACAGACTACCGTCGTGTTAATGCTGTAACAGTACCGGATTGTTTCCCAATGCCTAGGATGGAAGACTGTGTCGACAGTGTTGGTTCTGCCAAATTTGTGAGTAAGTTGGATTTGCTCAAAGGATATTGGCAAGTTCCGTTAACTCCTAGAGCGTCTGAGATTTCAGCTTTTGTAACACCAGACTGTTTTCTTCAATACCGGGTTATGGCGTTTGGTCTACGAAATGCCGCAGCTACTTTTCAGAGGCTGGTTAATTTGGTTCTGGCTGATGTTCCAAATTGTAATGCTTACCTTGATGACATAGTGATTTATTCACAAAGCTGGGAGGAGCATTTATCTACGCTAGAGTCTGTATTTAAGCGTCTGCAGGAAGCTTCACTAACTTTGAACCTTGCTAAATGTGAAATCGGTAAGGCTACGGTGACTTACCTTGGTAAGCAGGTAGGGTATGGTCAAGTACGTCCAGTGATGGCTAAGATTTCAGCTATAAACGATTTCCCAGTTCCGAAGACTCGACGCGAGTTGCGTAGGTATTTAGGAATGGCTGGTTATTATCGGTGTTTTTGTCGCAATTTCTCCTCTGTTGCTGCACCGTTAACCACGTTACTTAGTCCTTCGGAACCTTTTGTGTGGTCATCAGAATGTCAAACAGCGTTTGACAATATAAAAGTCTTGCTGTGTAGTGAGCCTGTACTGACTGCTCCAAATTTCTCTTTAGCGTTCAAATTGGAGGTGGACGCGAGTGATTTAGGAGCTGGTGCCGTACTTCTACAGGAGGATACGGGGGGAATCGATCATCCTGTTTGTTACTTCTCTAAGAAGTTTAATAGATGTCAACGGAATTATTCAACGATAGAGAAGGAAGCTTTGGCTTTGTTGTTGGCGATCCAACATTTTGAAGTTTATGTCGGTTCTTCCATTTCTCCTGTGATTGTTTACACAGACCACAATCCGCTAACTTTTATTTCACGAATGCGTAATCAGAACCAGAGGCTGATGAGGTGGTCCCTTATTTTTCAGAACTACAATCTCGAGATCCGGTACAAGAAAGGTACAGAGAACGTAGTGGCAGATGCTCTGTCTCGAGTATGAGAAGTAGCTACTTTACTATTTTTGGTTCTATCAAACATATATACATGTTTGGTTTTAATGGTGCGGGTGTTACGTCCTGTGTGGTTTGGGAGGGTTGTTTTGTTTTCTCTCTCTCTTTCCGCTATTCTTTCTCACAGGACCAGTGATTGGAGGATGTTCCTGTCACTCATTGAGTTCACCTGACAGCCCGAGAACCAATCAGAGACTGGGGTGTGAGTACGCAGAGTAAAAAAAAAACTATTTAACACACTAGTTTATGAGTGGGTGCCAACTTATGTATTTCTGTTTATTAGGTAGGGTAGTTAGTGGCGTTTTACGCTGAAGATTATTTTCTTTGCTTTCTTTACTTGAGTTTAGTGTTTGTTCTGGGGTTTAGTTAACTTGTTTTATTTATTTCTTTTCTTTAGCACCGCTCTTGTCCCTCGTTTTGCAATCATTTATTGTTTATGTTGTATATAATTTGTAAATATATTGTTTAGACGTATATTTGATTCACTGTTTGTATTATTGGGTGTTTTGTTATACTAAATTTATATTACTTACTAAAAGCAAGTACAAATCCAGTTTGGTCTCTGCCTGTTTCTTAATTTATCACATTACATCTCCTCAATAGAGTGCAAGAATATTACTTTAAACAACTTTCTCTATTTTTATTTTGTCTGTTACGTTTCATAACCTCTAGATGCCAAATACATTATGTGAACGTAACACTAACAATAAAACCTCTTTAAAAACTTTTTACTACCTTTCTATTATGATTTCTTCATACTTTTCAACCTCCTTATAGGTGTCAATCACTGTTTTCTCCTTGTCGCACACCCAGACTTTTTAACTTCAACAATGAAAATACAGTTTAAAAGTATGGCTTATCTGGTAACTATTAATATACTTAAATTAAGCACTAGTAAAATAATTAAAATACATTATAGTATTTAATGTGAGACCACCATCAATATTACTTTTTATACAAAATATAGCTGTCGCACAGTATTGGTGTCATTTCCACCACAACACTGTAATGTCCCTTTAAAAAGTTTGTGTGAAATATTGTTTAGGTGGTTTCTATGGAAATGTTCAGAGACATCAGAGCACATGTTGGACATGGAGGCCATTTTAAATTTTCATCAAGAACAAATAAGAAAAATCAAGGTAAATATTGCTTGATCAGTTAATATATTTATTCTACGTCATTTCCAAACATGCTGTACCTTCAAGGGTGTTTTTAAAAGGTTAAACATTTTAAGTTAAATAAGAGTATTTTACATACATGAAATGCTAATTCAAAGCTAATCAGTGCAGCTACAGAAATGTCATTTCCACCACAGTCATTTCCACCACACTGCCCTCTGTGGTGGAAATGACAGCATGTGGTGGAAACATGCTGTACCTTCAAGGGTGTTTTTAAAAAGTACAAAAATTTAAGTTAAATAAGAGTATTTTGCATGCATGAAATGCTGAGTATTAATTCAAAGCTGATCAGTGAAGCTATCTTCCCTTTTTTCACAAAAAACTACAGAAATGTCATTTCCACCACACTGCCCTCTGTGGTGGAAATGACAGCATGTGGTGGAAACATGCTGTACCTTCAAGGGTGTTTTTAAAAAGTAAAAAAAAAATAAGTTAAATAAGAATATTTTGCATGCATGAAATGCTGAGTATTAATTCAAAGCTATCAGTGAAGCTATCTTCCCTTTTTTCACAAAAAACTACAATGTCATTTACACCACACTGCCCTCTGTGGTGGAAATGACAGCATGTGGTGGAAATGACATTTATGATTACAAAGTACAATTGATATGGATTGCAAGAGTAGATTGACGTTGTGAATTGAGTTTACTGAGTGTGATGAGTTTAAGAGTTTTCAAAATATATTTTTCAAATAAATATTTCTCTAAATATTACTGTTTCTCTACATTCACGTTAATTCATTGTCATTTCCACCACCACCCTGTCATTTCCATCACCACACACATTTTTTAAAAACATTTAAAAAGTTCTCATCACACATTAAAAATGTAACCACAATTTACGAGATCATGCTCTACTTAATATAAAAATTCAAGTTATTTATTTTCTAATAAGCTCTTGCCCTAACCAAAATTAAATTTCAGAGTGTGACAGGTGTACAGTTCACCATTTGGTCCTTAGGGCAGTTAATTTATCTAATTGAAAAATGTATAATTTTTGTACATTGTGGAAAAACTGATAAAACTAGTTACAAAAATGATCTTAGACAATTCTTGAGTGGCATAAGTTATTCTGTTTTTAAATAACAGCTGTATATAGAGATGTGGTGGAAATGACATTTGTTCATTGCAGGTCGGAAAAAATGTAAAATATTAACAATTTCTCTTGTAATCTAAGTTTGTCCTCTTACAGACCTTAAAACTAGACAAATTATTTAAACTTATGAGACTGTGTTACGTGACTTTTGAACAAGTTTTTTTTTATTCAACTTCACAAGCCTAAAAGTGCCCGTAGTTGAAGAAACGCCCATACATAGTCCTAACACTTTTTAAATAGCCCACTTAAAGTGTTTGTTACAAATAAATTACTAAATGCTTAAAATAAATAAAAGTACATGTCGGAAAGTATTTTATTTCCTGTCGTTTTATTTTGAAACTGTAGTGACGTCATTTTCTTTCCGAGCGCATCACATCCTCATTCCCAACTCCGCATTCTGTGGGATGGTGGCTCTCGTGTGCGTAACCTAAGCGAAAGTAAGTTTCATCCTGCACTAAGATGTAAATATTGGCATCGGACTTGTTTAGATGTTGTCTACTTTCACCTGTTTTCCTGTTAAGTATCTTATATGCATGGTTTTGATACTTTCGTGTGTATTTCTTTAGTTAATAGGTATCACGTGGCTATGTTATAAGCCGTGTTAGACTGGAGATTGTTTCCTTTACATTATTTCAGCCTTAAGCTGTATTTTCGAGTGCTATATTTCAGTTCTTATGCCTTTTAGTCCTACCGATAAATCGTGTTTAGCCTCTGTGTTGCCGTCAGACGCACCTAGAGTGTAGTTCGGCACTCCCTGGCCATGCGCCCCTCACGTGCTTGGCGCATGGGGTGCAGTTGCGCCCGCTTCCACTTGAGGGAAGCAAAGACCACCAAATCCATTTAGTATCTCTAAATTGCCTCATTAACCTTTTGTATGCCTGTATATTAGTTGTTTATGACTCTTTTCAGGTTATTTGACCAAATTATTATATTTCAGTATTCTGATTCAATGTTTATTATTGTATTGGATATTACTGTATACCTTTGTACATATTTTTTATACTTTTGTACATTGTGATTAATATTATTTTATTCTTTGTTTCTTTTATAGACCACACACACACACACATACATATACTTATTTGTACACCAGTGCTTGTACCCAAACTTCAATAATAAAGTTTGCTGGAATAATTTCTCCGTGCCCTTCTCTCTGACCGGAGCCCTGTCAAAGGAAACTGTCAGACCAGTATTATCCCCTTCAGAGTGTCCCACTCTATCACATGGTCCTTCGAGCCGGATCTGACAGCTTTCTGGAGACAATATGGAGCCAGGATAACCATCTGCAGATCCAGCAGTGCGTTCTCGACCCCAGCGGGAGATACCGTTACCAGCATCCCTTGCAAACTTTGAAGTTAGGTACACACCGAGAGTCACAGTACTTCCTTCCACTGAAGCTGAGGAACTCGGAGCAGCAGCCCCAGCTCACGACATCCCAATCCCTGATCCACTTTCACTGCCATTTGTGAGAGCAGAGTCATGTCAATCCTTGGTATCTTCTCATCGTAGCAGACCGAGATCTCGAGCTAATGCTGCATCATCAACCAAGAGGTCCGTTGCAGAAGGGCTATCCGAGCTACAGAGTGCCATGTTGGAGGAACAGGTCAAGCGGATGGAATTAGCAGAAGTGCAGCGGCAGATTATGGAGCAGACGCTAGTGGACGAGCAGTGTACTCTTCTAGACAAAGAAGCCAGAGACGCCCTCGATGAGAAGGAGGAACTTCTCAGAGAACAAGAACGGCAGAGACGTCGACTGGAGGAGAAAGCAGAGATGGCATACAAGAGTAAAGAGGCTATCACCAGGCATCAGATGTTGCGACGGCGACTGAAAGAGAAAGAGATGGAATTGGCGCAAGCAGCTCTTATCACGTCTTTCCTGAAGGAAGAAGGAATTTAAGAGTCCCAGTTCCTCCAGGCCCCTCAGTGAATGTGAGTACAACCAAAGGTCCTCATCAGAAGCTCAGCCTCTCCTACTCCACTCACAAGGTGGACATGGACTGCTCCATTCTACTCCATCTATTCATGTTCTGCCACCAGTCTCCAGTGCAGTCATTAGTCCACCTGTCTCGACCAGTCTTCCATCAGTCCAGCCCGCTCCACAAGTGAGTGCTTATACTACTACTAGTATACTCGCCCAGCCGCAGCCTACGCATATTACCATGATTCCTCCTCCTGCAATCATCAACCCAGCTTCGCAGTCGGCTCCCTGACCAGTCGTGAGTGCCGTTACCTCACGTGCTCCGCCACTGTCAGTAGAACAGTATATGGCCCCACTTCGCCAGCCACAGATGGTCTATAGCCAAGCCCAGGTCCAATATGTGCCTCCACCTGTTACACCTCTACAGCCAGTGTTATCAGCTGCTAACACGCTGTCCTATCCTTGCCATGCCACCTTTGCCACGACAGGGCACAGCGCCTCTATTTTACAGGGCAGTGCCGGGTACAGACCTCATGGAGCTTCTAGTTGCCACATCTTATGGCCTTCCTAGACCTACTCTACCTCACTTCACCTCAGGTAAAGAGTCAGACTTTGCCCTGCTCAAGATGGCTTTGGACAATCTGCTCAATACACATGCTCACCTCACAGAGCAGTTCAAATATCAAGTCCTCCTCGATCACTTGAAGCTGCCAAGCGCCTACAAGCTAGCCCAAGCCTACATGTACCATCCAAAGCCGTACACCTCAGCCCTCCAGGCTCTCCAAGATAAATATGGGCAACCGCGTCAGCTCGTGCAGAGCGAGCTGGGTGCCATCTTAAACTCACCTCACGTAAGATCTGGAGATCCAGAGGCATTTGACAACTTTGCCCTATCAGTACAAGGTCTAGTTGGCATGCTCCGCTCCCTCGAGGGTGAGAATGGCTACGAACTGCGATGCGGCTCCCATGTCGACAGGCTGCTCAGCAAACTGCCTACTAACTATCGAGACGCGTTTGTGGAGTACAGCATAAACCGAGGCATCCTGAGGACCGGCACTGATCAGACCTACACGCTTGAAGACTTCTCTGTTTGGCTTCAGTTAAAGTCACAAGCAAAGCGCATTTCATCTCGAGCAGCTCTGATGTTCCAAGACCAGCCTAAGCCAGTCAAGGGCCAAAGGAAATCCCAGGGTCCTTCATCCAACGTGTTTTACAACACTGAGAGCAACACTAAGGTAGCCCCTCCAGATCCTGCTCGCAGCACAAAGTCACCCAAAGGTAAACCCAGTGTGAAGCCTTACTGCCCGTACTGCGACGCCCGTGAGCATTACCTCAGCTTATGCCCCAAATTCAAAACGCTCACTCCATCAGAGATTTCCACCTGGATTAAAGACTGAGGCTGTTGGAGGTGTGGCAGGAACCATAAACCTGAGGCATGTACTCTCAAGAAGCCTTGCCAAGTGTGCAAACAGCAACACCTGACCGTGCTCCACGAAGTGTGTTCCCAAGAGGCTAAGAAAGTGTTAATGGTCAGTGCTGCTCCCAACACCATATATGTTGACCGTCCTAGTCGTCCGCAGAGAGTCATGTTGAAGCTAGTTAAGGTGTGCCTGTACAATGCCGAGCACTCTCTGGAAGGTTTCGCTATTCTGGACGACGGATCAGAGAGAACCCTCATCCTTCCCTCAGCAGTCCGGCATCTCCATTTAGCCAAAGAGCCTGAAAGCTTGCCTTTGCGTACTGTCCGCCATGAGGTGATCCACCTACAAGGAGCCGCTGTCTCGTTCGACATCTCCCCAGCTCATTCTACCAAACAAAGGTACCACATCTTTCATGCCTTCAATGCTGGTGAGCTGAGCCTGTCTGAGCATAGCTATCCTGTCAAGTCACTCATGCGCAGATACCCCCACCTGCAAGGTCTTCCTCTGCCGAAGGTTGACAAGGTCCAGCCGCTTCTGCTAATAGGCTCTGACTTTCCACATCTGCTGCTTCCCAAACAACCGGTCCGAGCAGGTCCTCCAGGGAGTCCTGTAGCTGTGTGTACTGCTCTTGGTTGGACATTGCAAGGCCCCGCCAACCTCAACCTTACTGGTGAGCACTCTCACTGCTACTTCACCATGTCTCCTAACTCAGAGCTGCAGCGGCATGTTGAACGACTGTGGGAAGTTGACATAACCCCGTATGCCAACGCCAAGACTGTGATCCGCTCCAAAGAAGATCAGCAGGCCCTAGAACTGCTGGAACAGCGCACAGTCAAGGTAGAAGTGGATGGAGTAACAAGGTATGCTACTCCACTACTGAGGCGCAAAGCTAGCCTCACACTCTGGGCTCCAAAGCACACATTGCTCCCACAGCTACGGAGCACAGAATGCCGTCTAGCCAAAGACACTGCTCTAGCCAACACCTACTGTCAAGAAATACAGAAACTTGAACAGTTGGGCTACGCCAAACCTCTACCTTCTGACACAGTAGACAGCTCCACAGAGTCCTGGTATCTGCCGCACCACGTTTTCCACCACAACGGTAAGGCGAGGATTGTCTACAACTGTTCCTACCAGCACAACAGTCAAAGTCTCAACAGCCAACTGTTGCCCGGTCCGACCTTAGGTCCTACTCTCCTTGGTGTACTTCTTCGGTTCCAAGAACACAGTGTGGCTATCAGTGGTGACATCAAAGCGATGTTTCATCAAGTTCGCCTGCTACCAGAAGACAAGCCCCTTCTCCGTTTTCTCTGGAGAGGTATGAAGAGGGAGGAGGAACCTCCCTCTTCATATGAAGTGGCAATGAGTGGCAAGTTTTGCCATTCGGGACGACATGCAGTCCCTGCTGTGCCACATACGCCCTTCAGCGGCATGTGAAGGATAAGAGCAGCGGTCATGAGGACATCCTACACCTTGTGGAGACTGGCTTCTACGTCGACAACTGTTTGACCAGTGTCACGAACGCTGATGAAGCCAAGACCATTATCAACCGGATGCGTAAACTGCTCTTAGCTGGAGGCTTTGACATCAGGCAGTGGGCCAGTAACACCCCCACAGTTGTTGAGCATCTTCCATTGGAAGCGAAAGCAGCAAGCACCGAGTTGCGGCTCTCTCAGCCTCGACAAGATCCCGAAGAGCCAGCCTTGGGCCTTCGCTGGAACTGTCTTACCGATTGCCTTGGTTACCGCCACAGACCAGTAGAGTATTCACAGCCAACTCTGAGGAATGTCTATAAGGTGATGGCAACGCTATATGATCCCCTCGGCTACCTAATTCCATTCACCACACGAGCGAAGATCCTGATTCAAGACCTGTGGAGAGTGGGAGTTGGCTGGGATGAGCCGATCAGACCAGAGGCTCTGCTGGATATCTGGACACAGTGGGAGAGTGAACTAGTCCATCTTCCACAAGTGGAAATCCCCTGATGCTATGTCCCATCAGTAGCAGACACTGGGCCACCCAGACGAGAGGCACACATCTTCTGCGACGCCTCTGAAAGAGCCTACGGGGCCGTCGCTTACCTCCGCACCCAAGACAATCAAGGTGAAGTCCACGTTGCATTTGTGATGGCTCGGTCACGAGTGAGCCCTCGCAAACAACTATCCATGCCACGCCTCGAACTGTGTGCTGCTTTAGCCGGAGCTCAGCTGGCTAAAGTCATTATGACAGAACTGTCTCTCCCTTCCCAGCAAGTCACTCTCTGGACTGACGCGATGACAGTTTTAACGTGGCTCAATTCCGACTCGTGTCGCTACAAGGTCTTTGTAGGAACTAGAGTCGCAGAAATTCAAGAGCTCACTGAAAACTCGACCTGGCGGTATGTCAGCACCACTAGTGGAGCGGCTAAGTGCTTATGTTTGGCAGAATTGTTCAGTTTATGATACAAGCGTGAAAATTGGCATGAGCAGTCTCCATGGGTCACTTGACAAGAAAATTGTCCGAGCCACTTGAAATTTCAAGATGGCGGCCATTTTTCAAGATGGCCGACACCTTAGTGAAGCAGTTAAGTGAAGTAGTGGTTTATTTGTTGATACAAGCATGAAAATTGGCATGAGCAGTCTCTGTGGGTCACCTGACAATAAGCCACCTACAGCAATTAGGCTTAAGAAATCATTTAGTTGGTGATACAATCATGAAAATTGCCATGAGCGTAATTGCTCCACTAAGGTGGTGGCCATCTTGAAATTCAAGTAGCTGTGGGTGGCTTATTGTCTAGTGACCATCGAAGACTGCTCATGCCAATTTTCATGTTTGTATCACCAAATAAATCACTATGTCACTTAACTGCTCCACAAAGGTGTCGGCCATCTTGAAAAATGGCCGCCATCTTGAAATTTCAAGTAGCTGTGGGTGGCTTATTGTCTAGTGACCATCAGAGACTACTCATGCCAATTTTCATGTTTGTATCACCAAATAAATCACTATATCACTTAACTGCTCCACAAAGGTGTCGGCCATCTTGAAATTTCAAGTAGCTGTGGGTGGCTTATTGTCTAGTGACCATCAGAGACTGCTCATGCCAATTTTCACGCTTGTATCACCAAATAAACCACTATATCACTTAACTGCTCCAATAAGGTGTTGGCCATCTTGAAAAATGAAAAATCTTGAAATTTCAAGTGGCTCGGACAATTTTCTTGTCAAGTGACCCATGGAGACTGCTCATGCCAATTTTCACGCTTGTATCATAAACTGAACGATTATATCACTTAGCCGCTCCACTACACTGACAATCCAGCCGATGACCTTACTCGCGGCAAACCCTTGCTCAAGCTCAGTCAGCCGAACCGGTGGAGCCAAGGTCCACCATTCCTACGACAACATCCAGACTCCTGGCCAGTGCTTCAGTTAATAGAAGCCCAAGAAGCTGACGAGGATGAACTTCGGAAGACATTGTTCTGTGGAGCCACCACCTGCTCTCCGACCACGACACTCAGGTCTGATATAGACAACTGGGACAGTCTTCTCAAGGCTACCCATGAGAGCCTTCACGGGGCGGCTGATGACCAGACCAGCCCTACCATGACAGCAGCTGACGTCCAAACAGCAAAGCTACATGTCCTCAGACAAGCCCAGAGTGAGTCCTTCCCTGAAGAGGTGGAAACTCTTGCTGCTGGTAAGTCCATCTCGAGACTGAGTCGCCTGCTCATGCTTGCTCCAGAGTATGATGAAGCTGTTGGCCTGGTGAGAGTGGGAGGTAGACTACACAGAGCAGAAGATCTTGACCCAGATGCGATGCATCCTATCATCCTCGATCCCAAATCTCATGTTACGAAGCTGCTCATTAAGAAATATGACAGTGAACTGCTACATCCTGGTCCCGAGCGGGTTCTCGCCGAAATGAGGAGAAGATATTGGATCCTCCGGGGAAGAGAGTCCATCAAGCATCATCAGCACGGCTGTGTTGAATGTCAGAAATGGCGCGCTACTCCAGTGGTGCCTCAGATGGCAGACTTACCCCCTGCCAGACTCCGCTTATACAAGCCACCTTTCTGGTCGACTGGAGTTGATTTTTTCGGCCCTTACAACGTCAAGGTGGGCCGGCGCACAGAGAAGCGGTGGGGTCTGATTTTCAAGTGCATGACGACGAGCTGTGTGCATCTTGACCTACTGGAGAGCATAGACACTGATGCTTTCCTGATGGCTCTCCGCCGCTTCATCGCTCGCCGTGGCAAGCCATCTGAGGTCGGAGAGCAGACATACTCATTTAAAATGTAGTATCTCTAAATTGCCTCATTAACCTTTTGTATGCCTGTATATTAGTTGTTTATGACTCTTTTCAGGTTATTTGACCAAATTATTATATTTCAGTATTCTGATTCAATGTTTATTATTGTATTGGATATTACTGTATACCTTTGTACATATTTTTTATACTTTTGTACATTGTGATTAATATTATTTTATTCTTTGTTTCTTTTATAGACCACACACACACATACATATACCTATTTGTACACCAGTGCTTGTACCCAAACTTCAATAATAAAGTTTGCTGGAATAATTTCTCCGTGCCCTTCTCTCTGACCGGAGCCCTGTCAAAGGAAACTGTCAGACCAGTATTATCCCCTTCAGAGTGTCCCACTCTATCACAGTACATTAACAAAAATTTGTGTTATATATTTAAACTCGTGAACGCCCCTCATTAATACCTGAATGCCCCCCTTTCAAAAATCTTGCTTCCAACGCCCCCGTTAGTGAGAACCACTAAGCTAGACTATGGTATGCTGGTCGCCACCAAGTCTGTTACGTGCATCATGCCCCTGAAAGGTGGTGCTTTTTCTGAAGATGGCTTTGGTTCATTAGCCCAAGCTTAACTTATTTCCGGGCGGCTCCCCTTGGGTTTTGCCATCTTTTGTCAGGCGCCACCACCAATGACTCACTGTGCACCCCCACTTGAGGCCCCCAGATCAGAACCATCCCTTGGCAGTGTTTGCAGGGCCTATTCTTTGCCTTTTTGCTTGGGCAGCCCTGCGCTTATCACACAGTGCTATTGAATTGCGTTCCATATAGCGTTAGCTATCGACATAATATGAGTGAACAGTTATCGAAGGGGAATGTTTCAGTTACTAATGTAACCTTGGTTCCCTGAGATAGAAGGGAATGAACATTGCATAAGATTGCTTTGTTACTATGCTTGCACTGTTAGCAGTAGCTTGCCGGCTTTCTCAGACAAAAGATTGTGATGAAATGATACTCCGCAGCATCTTAGGTGCGCTAAGAGTGAGATAACATTGGTCTGTGCAGTTGCAATCAGGCTTCATAGTCTTTTCAGAGAAAGTTATTTCTCCATAGCACCAGCTATCTACGTAATATTCATTCCCGTCTATCTTAGGGAGTCAATGTTACGTTACTGAAATATTTTGTGACTTGTTTTTTTATTAAACAAGATATCTGCATTAAAAACAAGCCCACACTTGTCTTTATTGGTTCTCCGATAAATCCATACTCACATGTCTTGATCTGGTGTAAGTGAAATGGTCTACTTTGGGTGAATTGCACATAGTAGACTTTGAGCCTGTTTCGACCTTCAGTTCAAGTTATGCTTGTCTTGCTTTGAATTTACCTGTAATTTTCTGAAAATCTTGTTCAACAGAGTCAAACTCTTATTTATTTATTAGATAGATGGTGGAAACTGATTTGAACTCATGACGTCAGCAAGGCCAAGACCAAGCCAAATGCAACCACAAAGTCTTTTTTTTTTATCCTGCTACAATTATAATATCAGAAGCCAATACCTTGTGCCTTTCCTGCCAAAAACTCAAATGCATTAGCAGTTGGATGCTGAAACTAGTATGTTTTGGTATGCATGATACTGTCATGTTAAAATAGCGATATGTTTGTTCCAAAGCATGTATTTATACTATTTTACTTATTTCATGAATTATTATCATGAATTATTAGGTAATACAATTGAAAGAAACAGATTCTAATCTTTACAGCAACTATGTGGTGTATGAAATTAACACAAAGGCTGTTTCGTCAGTTGTTTATTTTTTTACTTAACATTTTTCAACATCTTTTTCCAATTTAAGATTATAACAGTTGCCACTTGGCAGATAATATTGACCAGAGGAAACAGATCTAGCAATGCGTACCTGTAATTTATTTCCAAACAACTAAATTCAAACAGTTTGGTTAGCTGGTTCAGATGTTTGATGCGCATTGGAACTAAACTCTACAGTAAGGCGAACCTCTAGGAGAAAGATTGAGTACCTCTGTATATCAACATGCTGTAGAGTCATTGTTAAAAAGAGAACAATGATAAATCATGTCCACCTGCTGGCTAATGTTGTATGACATCTTGGATGCAACATCACTGTTTTTCCGCCGGGTTGACAACTTTTCCAAAGAAGAGGATGTTGTCATTCTTTTTGTCAGTGATAAAGATCATGAATGGACGATCAAACCTCAAAGTCTGCAATGGGCTGTAAGACATTGGTCTAAATAAAACTGTTGTCACTGCTGCTGCGGTGGTTCCCTCCTCATTTATGTCCAGAGTGGCTTTATGCAAAGCCTGAAAGTAATTCAAAGTGAGCTATCTTTAAAAATTGCTGTCTTTTTTATAGTATATGAACAATCTCTTCTGTTCATTTTAAATCATAATTTAGAAAGTGATTTGAGACTTTACCTTTGAAATGAAGATCCTTTCCTCGGAAATTCCTGTAAAGTTGGCTTTATCTGTAAACATATCAGCCATTCCCATGCCTTTCAAAATGTCATTCAGGGAATATGATGTTTTCAGAGACAGCTTGGGGACATAGATGTCAACTTTTCTGAAGGACAAAAAAATAATAAAATAATAATCAATGATTGTCCGGTCCATGGAAAGAGATTGAGCTTAAAAACATATGAACATCTAAAAGCTTTTATAAATCAGTTAGGATAACCTTAAGATTTACAGTAAAACATTTTGACAACCAACCTTTTCTGGACAGCTCTTTTCCACTTTTCAATGTGTTGTCTAGAGATGGCCATCTCCAGATCTTTGATGGTCTTATCTCCTCTGTCAATATCTGGGACAGCCAGAAACATGGAGAAAGAGTCATTGTAGTCAAGACAGAGGACTTTAGAGGTGAGATTGGCATCATAATAAACTCTGAGGGATTCGTATTGGTGCATCATTTGTACTGGAACGGTGGTCTCAGCATCCACATGAAATATAACCTTGCGGGTCGTGCTTGGGTTAAATGGCATGTCCCATTTTCCTTGGAAAGAAAGATTGGAATTATTTAAAGGGATCTGAAACAATGACATTACCAGAACTACAACAGTATGACTATTTTATTTGTGTTTGTGTTTACCCTTAAAATATATGTACGTGAGAAGGAACATCAAAGTATCAGATTCCAGATCATCAACAGCTTGTTTAATTTTCCCATGTGTTTTTTCCTTCACATACATGTTAATTTTATCTAATGTTTCTTTGACGCTGAAATCCACAGTGAAGCCTTCAGAGTGGTAAAACTCCTTCATTTTATCCAAGAACTCAGGAAGGGCCTTAAATCTGTCGCCTACATAAAGTGCAGTGCCGACATCAATGTCCACCCCTGTCCTCTGGTCCATTTCTGCCAGAAGACTGTGGAACATCTGGTGCATTTTTTCAGTGCTGAAGACCGAGCTATTATGGCCGATGCCACTAAGAAGCTGCTGTTTGGTCTCACCACCAGCTCCTAAAGACAGTTCAGAAAGGACCATGGACACACTAAATGGAGAGAAGAAGATATTCTTGGACTGATACTCAGGCATTTCTACAAGCCTCTTGTACAGGTGAAAAGCAAAATCATTGTTCATCTTAATCAACAATGGGAGTTGATCACTGGTAGTAGGTTGAGGTGAAGTCTCTTGTTGTCCATGGACGACTGGGTGAACAATTGCAAAAGCACAAATCCACAAATATAAAATGCTCCTTTCCATGATTTCTTTTCAAGTTGAGCGAATAGATCAATTTAGGTCCTGAGGAAACATAACAGTTTTACAACATTATGGTAACAGAGATGCAGCAAATACCCTAAACATTAATAAATGAGTGTTAAAGTAAAGACATTATCCTTATTAGTAGATCAACTTTATACATCCACATAACCTATCCTATAAAATTGTGTGAACACAAATTTCCCAAATCCCACCTGTCCGGGCTGCTGCCGTATCTTTCCCCAAACTGGACTGAATTCTTAAGCCTACAGTTTGTCATTAAATAGTACAATCAGAAAACCAACCTTTACTCTGTTTACCTTTTTTGTGTTTGTTGAAAATGCTCCATTTATTAACTACAAAGAGTAAACAGAACTGTCAAGAGAAGCTTTATTGACTCATGATTTCCATTCATCTAACCAGTGTTGGGTGTAATGCATTAATAAGTAATTTAAATGCTCTAATTTAATTACAGTTACTACTGATGTAAATACTGTATAGACTATAGACAAATTCTATAAAAAACAAAAGTGAGTTTAACATAAAAATGTAACATCTAATGTTAAAATGTGTTTCTAATGTAAGCTTCTGTTCAAGAATATTTTTTGTAATTTTATATCATTTATTTGAAAGAATTAAAAGAGCAGTTTCATGTTTATTCTTCTATTGTTCAACTGGTCGTGGTGGATATGGGATTTAAAAAGTAAATAGTAACAAGTAACGCAATACTTTTTAGAGAACAATTAGTATATTATTCTTAAAATTACACGGTTGAAGATGTAATTAGAAGCTAGTAATTCATATTTTTTTTTAGAGAAACTTCCCCAACACTGCTTCTAACACAGTTCTTATATATGTAATGTATCTTGTCTTTAATAAGTGCTCACAACCCCTGTACGGTTTTCTTGTGCAAGCAGCAGAGTACAGAGTGCATATCAAAAACAAGTGATAAAGACTGAGCCCATATTGATCGTCTGACTGTTTAAATGCCCAAATATCACTTTGTAGAAAACAAAAAGAACAACCAATGGGACAACCATCCTACCTTCAGTCGCAGCAAGATCTTTTTATTGAAAAGATGTTACATGACCAAAGATAAACAATCATGATAACAACACAATCAACTATGCCACCATACAGACAGTCTTACAATAAAAGCTCTCAAATATCCACAAATTCAAAGTTTATGAATTGTTGATGCTGCACTAGGAGATGCTTTTAAATGTACATTGTAAAATTATTTCACATTCAGGATCAAATAAGAATTTGTAATTTCTATTACATTTTACAATACAGCTCTGTATGTTGAAGAACATTAACTAATTAATTAGTTAATGCATTCGATATAATTATTTTACAGCATTTATTAATCATTGTTATGTTAATTCCTAAATATTATATTGGTCATTACAGAATTATTAGTTCACGATGCATTATGAACTAACAGTATAAACATACACACATTTTTATATTTAAAATATATATAGAAATTAATATTAACCAGGATTAATAAACGCAGTATTGTCCGCTGTTCACAATTGCATTAACTAAAGTATACAACATTACAGTAAAGTGTTATGTGAGTTTCTATATTTATACTATAACTTGTGTGTAGTTTTAAATAAAATACAAAACATTTCTCTAAAGTCTTTGAAACAAAGAAAATATAACGAAGCTTAAAACAAACATTTAAAATCCAAACACCATAGGAAAAAATACAATAAAGAGATTTAAAAAAAAATAGTGCAATCAAAGAAATCCATTTACAAGCCAAAGAATTGATAAATTCACCTGGACATGTAAATGTTTTACAGACACAAACAAAATAGCCAATAAACAGTAATGACAGGCCACTGCTTTGAGTCACAGAGACTAAGATAGGATTATTTCCTCCTCTTTTTCTACTCCTCTTCTTTTTCAACATTATGCTTTTTAGGCACCTGAAGATAAAAATGTAATTTATAACAGGTCAAATATTATTTGTAGAATCAAATATCTGTTAACATCATCTAATATGTCCTGCATGCAGGTCTTTTAAAAAATAAAATTCACGTTCCTGTAACAATTTACATGCGTACCTTTGGTGTCTCCGTGTTTTTCTCACTTGTTCGACCTTCCAGTCTTCCTCTGTGTGGAGGTCTGTCATGGGAAACATACAAGCATTTTAGTTTCAATGTAACTTTTCCAAAAAAAAAATTCTCGTCATCATATGTGTGCATACATAGGAATTATTTCTGTAAAATATCTAAGCATACCCCGAAGTGGTTGTAGAACGGGGCTTGAGGCTGTCGTTGAGATACGTGTTTGCTTCTACAGCTTTGAACCTTTGGTTCCTGCTCTTCACCTGCTGTTCAACATTTGTGTTCTTAGAGTAACTGTAAGCTGAGGGCGGCCATTGGTCCAAACCTGAAGAGCCTCTCTGTCGCCCCTGAGCCGTCTGTTGCAGGAGCTCCTCACCTGGCTCAGCTGCAGTAAGATATAAAGGGATGAATGAATACATACTGATTTCAAGCACGTTTAAACGAGTGGATTACAAAGTCTATGTTGGTGGCTCACCTTGATGTCTCACCCTCCTCTGCCTCTCAGGAGATCTCCTCTCCTGGGCCTCTTTGACAGTCTGGGCTGGTTTTCGTGGGGAAATTCCATCGACTGAATAAGCTGTCTGGGGGCGGAAGTCACACTTGTCCTGTACAGTATAATAAAATTGAACAGTATCAACAAAAGTCTCAACTAAATGGTGGGCTCCATTTCTGCTCTGCAAAAGAGCTGAAACATACTAGCAGAAACAAATCACGATTGATGCAATACTAACTGGATATAAAGTGAAATTTGTGTATATACAAATGTATTTCAATTTACATTTGCAAGCCAAATTTACACATTTTTATAAAATACAATCTAAAGGGGTTTGCTGTGAAGTTAGAACTGTGCTATGCAAATTAAGAAGATTCCCATTAAAACAGAAATTGAATTAAATAATATGAAATTTTATTATTTTGTTTGTAGGCATCTATCATAACATTTATGAAACTGCTCTCTTTACAAATAATGTAAATATGTTTTCTCAGACAGAATAACTGAAGTACTTTATTTATGGAAATGTTCAATTTGTTGAGGACATTCATAATTAGAACGTTTAAATATGCAATAACTGACCTTAATTACAAGTATAAAACATGTTTCTTTCTAAAGTAAATCCCAGAATTTCAGAATGGTCAATAATATTGTGATTTTGACAAAATTTTATATACAAAATCGCAGATTTGTTAAAAACCCTCCTATTTGCGTGTCTTTATAAAATCGTTAACCACAAAGATTTTCTACAATTATGCCATTTCTTAAAAGTCTTTAAAGATTCCCCACTCGTATACGTACTTATTACAACGGCTTTTGCAACCTGGCTTTTGCAACGGAAGTGAATCAATCAAAACCAACTTTAGCTGGACAATAACTTTATTCTAGAGCTGCTGTAAAGCCAAAACAATGTGTTACTTTAATTTCCTAGTATCACTGTAAAGCTGCTTTGAAAAAATCTATACTGTTAAAAGCGCTATATAAATGAAGGTGACATGACTTGACTTGACTACAAAGAGATAACAAAAACAAAATTCTTCTTATTTTTTAAAATCATTTAAATGAATTGCTTGTTGCTGTTCAGCTTCTTTATCTCTATTTTATTTGTAAGGCCTGTTATGTTCTGGAAAACAAAAAACAAACAGGTTGTCATACCTGATGGTGAAAGAGCACAGCCTCTTCCAAAGTAACGCCACAAAACTCACAAGGAATGAGCACGTCGCCCTCAACTGGGCTGGAGGAGGAACTGTAGGAGAGCGGAGAAACGGAGAGGGGCAGGGTGGGCGGACTGGGCGTGCGGGGAGGAATGACATGACCAGCCCCTTGAGTGATGATGTCTTCAAATTGAAGAGAAGGAGCTTGTTTACTGAAGGAAGCGATAGCAGAGGCCGGGCTGCAGCCGGTCTAGAAGACAAAAACAGAATATTGACTTTGTGCTGGCCACTAAAGGCAAAAATCTAAAACAAGCAACTCAAATAACATAACCCTCCTCTTCTCGAAAGAGGAGAAGAATATGATCAGGGTCCGGCCTGTGGAAGAAACTAAATGGCTGAAATTCGAGGAGGTTCCCATGGAAACTAAACACCACATTGTGAAACAATAGAAACCTGACAAGAAGGAACTGAGTGGGAGATTCAGCATCAGTGCTGACATTACAATAGCCTGCCATGGAAAACATGGCTTATGTTGTACTCTGTCAGCGTACACATGTAAAGGTGACTCTAGAGAGGCTCCAAGTACCACTGTGGATGATGCACATTCACACTTGCCAGCTCTATCAAGACACAACAGGCATGGCTTAAATATCAAGCCAAGAGGGAGTGTAACATGATGGGATGATTGAGGCCTGATCACTTACCTGGTGTAAGATAAGGTCTTCCTCTGGAAAGAGCTCTTCACAGAACTCGCAAGGCAGCATGATGTTTGAGGAGGGGCTGTGGGCCGGGGCCAGGTTGGTTTTAGGGGGAGCTGCAGTGCAGTTGTTGTTAGTGCTGGAGGAGAGCTGGGAAGTGAGATTGCTATGGGCTGGTGTCCTTCCCAGATTACGGTCCCACACATCAGTCCACACACCCTCCTGACGGGGATCCTCCAAGTCACCTTCACTCTGCAGGCTGAGGGCCAGCATGTAGTCCAGACTGGAGGACTCGTAGTCTGGCAGTTGTCCCAGAGACCACAGCAGGCTGTTGTTGTTGTTCCCATGCAGCTCTGCTTCCTGATCCAGCACTGAGGAAATGAGCAGAGTGGAAGGTTAGTTTTTTCCCCAGCATCCTGTTAATACCCGATGAAAACTCCCATCATATTATATACAACATGTTTAAAACCCTTTATGTTTATTGTAGGGTTGAGGGTTGAACTGATATTACAATTCTGCCTGATACAATAAGCCAGTCATATTTGTTATGGCCAATATACAAATTCCAGAATGTAGAACACATTTTAGTTCATGCATTCCCTGAGAGTCGAACCCATGATCTTACCATCGCTAGTGCCATGCTCTACTGTTTTAGCTACAGGATTTTGTCTAAATTACTTATGAAATAAATACTAAAAATGTAATTTAGGCATAACAACATAAAGTACCATATATGAAAAAAATTTGTTTTGCCAGTTAACAGTTATTAAATTATTAGTGTTTTTAAACATTAACTTTAAAGGGATAGTTCAGCCAAAAATCTAAATTCTTTCATTAATTACTCACTCATGTTGTTCCAAACCCATAAGACTTTCGTTCATCTTTGGAACACAAATGAAGATCTTTTTGATAAAATCTAAGAGCTTTCACTCCCTCCATTGACAGCTACACAACTACCACTTTGACGCTTTAAAAGGTTCATAAAGAGATTGTAAAACTAATCCATATGAATTGAGTGCCTTAGTCCAAATTTTCTGAAGAGACAATCGTTTTAGGCTTTTATTCACATTTGATGTGTGAGAACCAATTAGGTTCATTCTCGTGTTACGCAGCAAGTTTGAGCTTCCGCAAGAACCAATGAGGTTTGTTCTTACGCGCCAAGCAGGTTTGGTCGAGTCAATGTGGTAGTTGCGTAGCTGTCTATGGAGAGTGCAGAAAGCTCTCAGATTTCATCAAAAAGTTCTTCTTGTGTGTTCTGAAGATGAACGAAAGTCTTACGAGTTTGAAACGACATGAGGGTGAGTAACTAATGACAGAATTTTCATTTTTGGGTGAAATAACCCTTTAAGTGAACATTATATATAACCACAAAGGTGATCTATAGGTATCTTTACACCTCTGTTATGTCTGCTCTGGGCTCAAAATTCTGTATAAAGACGCAATGCAGCATTAAATACTAAATTAGTCCTTCTCTGATCCACCTCAGCCCCTAGAATAAACTGTTTAAACTGCTGTTTAAATGCATTTATGCCACCTCAGAGCAGAATTACACAGTTTGTGTAAAGACACCTAATTGACACGTCATAAAGTCCTTTGCAGTGTAAATTTGGCATAAATTTTAAAATAAAGGAATAGAGCATGCACAAATAAATATCCAATATTAACAGATTTGATCAATTAAAAATAGTCTATTATCTGCAGATAATAGTTATGGTACCGATATATCATGCACCACTAGTTTATTGTACTGTAAACATTTTTTGTAAATAAGGTCAGGACTAAAACAGCCAGACTGATACGTACAATAAGCAAATTCACTGTTCCTTGTTTCTGTGTTTCTCCTGGTTCCTCCCCTAACTGTTCCTCGGGTGCTGTTATGCAGTCTGTCCTCCAAGGGTCGTGGTGGACCCCTGCGGTCTGCGGCCCCCGTGTTGTTATTATTGTGGCTCCTCTCCTGGGCCCTCAACAGGTTATGAATGGAGTGTGCCTCAAACCATGCCCCAGGAGACTGGGACTCTGCCCTACTGCTGTGCCTCTCCTGAGGGGGAGTCAAACTTCCGCACAGGGCTGGATGGATGTGTTGCTCTCTCAGCATAACGTTACACTTGCAGACAGGGCAGGGCTCGGTGCGGGTCCCACAGTACTCCTCATGCTCTTTAGCCTGATAGGAAGCCAGCTCTAGATCACAGAACTGGCACGGGACCAGTCGATGACTGCATTCTGATCTCTGAGAGGGGCAAGAAGTAGTCAGATCTACAGAAGTCATCAATGAAAACAGCAATATGCATGCAGCATAACTGTTTATCTCGCACAACATTACCTGATGGGTCTCCAGGAACCTTTTCTCTATCTTTAATCCACATTTGCACTGTTCCTGTGAAAAGAATTTTAGATTTAATAAAACTTATATTTAGCAGCCTGGAGAGAAGGAAAAGGATTAATTCATGCAATATACATAATATTTTATGAATTTAAAATTTAAATTTATTTAATAGTATTTAATTTTATGCTATTTAAAACAAGGCTGTGAGGACAGACATACAGTCCATCCAATACTGCATAAAACTGAAATTACAATCGTCTTTTGTTCTCTATTCTAGTAAAAAAGGCTTTTCGAACAAAAATCTCATGTAAGTGACAGGTTGCTGGAGACAAGGGATTATTGTCCCACTTTTGCACCAGTGCACGTCTTCAAAGAAGAGATGTCGTTGCGAGGGGGAGGTTTAAGTAATATTTTTGATTAAAGACTATGTGGGCACATAATTATTATTTTTTAAATATTGATGTGCAGCATCAATAAATAATTTATAATAAACACTGCAATATTCTAAAACAAAATAATATTGATCAAAATCAAGTAAATTTTGATTTCATAGTGACTCTAGTTCACCCCAAAAACCAAAGAGTGTTTTAGTGTTTTTTTAAACAAACAATGAAAGTCAATGGTGTACATTGCTGTTTGGATCCCATTGACTTTCATTGTACGGACAAAAAAACTGTTTGAACATTCAAGATATCTTCTTTTTTTTCTTTCTTTTTTTTAATAAAAGGAGGCAATAGAGGCTTGGATCGACATGAGGGTGAGTAAACTGAAAAAAAGAAAAATCTAAAATTATAAAAAAAAATTCAACCCATGTTGAGTTTTTTGTTGACTGGATTTTTTTGTGGAAAGTTACTCAACCCTGAACCCATTAAACAGACTGCACTTACCCTTCAAAGTCTTTTTTTTTTTTTTTATGAAAATGTTCTATTTTAGCGCAATTTTCATTTCATTTAATCATACATCATGGGTGGATCATACCTCTGCGTGATCCATCTCTTTGTGCTGCACAAGCTCAGCATGCGGAAAAGGCTCCTGGCACACCTCGCAGAGAGCAATATTCCGCCGACAGTGAATCTCATGTGTTGTAAAGTTGGCTTCTGGAATGTCATGCTTGCTAAAGACAGAGAACATATCACGGTTAGTTGGTTGGCACACTGTATAGGTTCAAAGGAGGGATCTATAAACACCATAATCGCCACTGTGTTAACTGTCTCTGTAAAAATCATAGCACGAGTTGCTTTATATGAAAGCGTGTCATCTTAATTCCTCAGTAGTCATAATAATCAGGAAGAGAGGACACTGACTGCAGTACAGTCATACAGTCAGAAGGGTTGTTGGGAGGGACTGGGAACACACCTACAGTAAGTGAAAGGAGAAAGCTGTCTAATTAAAACTAAACTACAAAACAATACTCTCTATTCAAAGGGAAGGTTTACCCCAGAATAAAATCTGGGTCTTCATTTACTTCCAAACCTGTATGACTGTCTTTCTTCCGCACAACACAGAAGATAACGTTAGGCAGAATGACAGAAACAGTAAGCATTCGCATTCATTTGCATGGGAAAAGAAGAAATGAAAGTGAATAGTGACTGAGATTGTCTTTCCGCCTAACATCCCCTTTTGTGCTGTACGGAAAAAAGCATGTGGGTAAGTTAATGACGGCAAAATTTCATTTTATTTACTGTCTTACCAATTACTGCAGAACTGGGTATTTTCCTCGGCCATTGTCTGTGTGAAGGAACAGAAAGCTCATTAAGCGCATACATGAAATTAAGATTGTTTTACGCTAACTTACATCTTCGTTCAGTATGTAAACATTGAACAGACTGTAAGGCTGTGTTATATTTCTCTATCCTAACCAACAGACAAGTAACTGCTAGAATTAGACATGTATACTAACATTACTTGCCTTATCTTTCGCTGAAGCTTGTAAACTGCAATTTGGGTAACGTATAGAAGTAAACTATTCGCTAGTACTTTTCGTCCTTGTTCTCGGTCCAAGAACGAGTATGTTTCATAGGAATTATTCAAAGGATATGAAGACAGTCCACGGTGTTCTGTCCACACATCCGAATAGGCACAAGGGTGTTTGAATAGCTACTTTAACGTCTAAGTTAGTTTAATTTAACGTTAAATGTCCGGGCTGCCATCATCTCGAAGAGTGTCCATTGCTGATCAGCTATAACACTCACTTACTGTGTCATGAGACTCGAGTGTCGAGTCATTGAACTCTAAATCTACACAGAAACAAGTAATAAACTACTACTGGCCTGAGGTAGATTTGTATCAACTACCGCAATTTTCAGTTTAGCTTTCGTTTCTTGACACAGTATCAACAAGAGGCGGTATGGTATCCGTGAAAACAGCAACGCTTGTTGACAGATAGTGACGGAGATATTATTATTAGGATTTTCAAAATAAAAGACGAAAAAGCGCGTCAAAACTAATAACGATTAATAAGCAAATAACTATAAATAAACAATTAGGGAAAGTAGCTCTACTGAAAATTATGATTCATCTATGTTTGACGGTTTATTTTGTCTGTTCTATTTTTTTTTTTTCTAAAAAAGTGAAAGAGTAGAAATTTACTGAAACCAACAGAGACGTGTATTTTCTTACAATGCATTTTCTTTGGTGTTAATAAACCGTGTAGGCTATTATAGCGTTTAGTGGATTATTTTAGTAAATCAGAAAGAATGCATCGTTTATAAAAGTCAATCAATAATAATAATAAAAAAAATAGGTAATTTTGAGAAATTTTATTAGTCGTTATTATCTCTAAAATTCTAATTGTTTTTTAATTATATTATATATATTTTTTGAATATGCATCCTACGATGTAAAGGACTGCCCACCATGCTGGCCACACATATGGTAATGATAAAAGTGGTAAAATACTTTTATTCTGTCTTTTTAAGTACATTGAAGTTTCCAGCTTCACGTATTTAGTCAGGAGCCCCCTAGTGGACGCCACCATCCATGATCAGCAGGAGAGAGCACGACGCCTACCCTTACTCATAAATATAATATAAATAATAACAATAAATTATGATTATACTTATAAATGCACACGGCAAGAACGCTGAATGCATTTGATACAATGTTTCACGGCACTGCAGGAGATTTTATAATGTTCGTTGGACCATAATATGGTAGGAGGACATATGTGATTTTAAAACGTAACAGCATTTATTGTTGTTCTGAAAATGATTAGAGATCCCAATAACATTAATGCACCGTGAAACTATAAAACTTTATTAAGACGATTGTCTTATTTTGTAACGTTAAAGACTTACATACATGTAATCATTAAACAATGTGTGTATTTAAATGTTTTTAACACATATTAAGATAATCTTTTATGTGATACAATGAAAAATCATGTGTTTGCAACCCCTTTCAGTGAAATGTGTAGAAAGATCCGTGTCTCTTCTCCGGAGCCTGGTCACATGCGCGCTCGGGAATAATGGCTGCACAGGAACCCTCACCACCATCTTCATTAGAAGGCAACAAACCTGGCTTCCCCAAGAAAATACTCGCCAACAAGCTGGAGGACAAACATCTGTGCAATATCTGTCTGAAAATCCTTAGGAGACCTTTTCAGGCGCAGTGCGGACACCGTTTCTGTTCATATTGTTTTACTAAAGCAGTGAGGTAAGCGTCATCATTCAGTCCAGATGGCCCTCCTGACACGACACTACAAAAGATGAACACGACCTGTCAGGCCTCCCGGGCCATTTTTATGGTATATTTTACGAGTATCCAAACAGTAAATGTTGCTTCGTATCGGGGAACATAAATAAATGCAGGCTGTCAGGTTGTGTTGGGCTGGGCGAGCTGTAAACTACAATAGACAGACTGTTGCAGCTATTGTCAAAATCAACTCCTATTATATATGGTGTGCTTTTGTATTTTATCAGCGATTTATTTGCACTTGTGTGTATGAAACATTTTATTTTCAATCGCAGCTCCGGACCACAGAAATGTAGTGCCTGCATAAAAGAAGACATATTTGAAGAACCAACATCAATTTTGAAACAGGGCTGTGTAAGTATTTGCTTTATTACTCGATAATAATTCAATTATAGACAAATTAAAGGTATTATCGGTGCTTATTACCCTTCCAAAAATAAGCTATAAATTATCAAATAAAACCACAATAAATCTTTGTCATTTTGTATAATTCTGACTTTTTTGTGACCGTGGTGGCTAATACAGAGTTGTTTGAAAATATGGGGAAAATCCAGTTTCACTAAGTTTCTATTTTTACTTCTATTTTATTAGTACATGACTGTAGTAGCACATATAGTACTATAGTAGTCAGATTATATGCAATGAAGACTAAAGACCTGTTCATAGTACCAAAGACAATGACTAAAGAGTTTTAATAATAATCATAATTTTTGGAGAATAGAGAAGTCTAAACCACACAGAATAACAAAATCATGTTTTTTTTCCAGCTGATGAATGATAAAAACATTGACAGCTAATTAGAAAGTTCTTCATCTTTTAAAGAGGCAGACGGCTTAACTGCAGTGCAATAATATAGTTATTGTAATGGTTGTTTTTTGTAGTCATCGTTCTTGGTGTGAATGGAACTTTACCCGTTTTTCACTGCTAGTAATGATATGCATACAAGTTGAAATGAGATCTCACTTTCAATACGTGCAATTTCTTTTAGGCTTTTCCTGATAATGCTGCCAAGAGAGAAGTTGAAGCTCTTGAAGCGGTATGCATCAATGAGGAATGCTGCTGGACAGGCACCATCAAAGAATATGAGGTACTGTGTGTTCCTTCACTGCTTTAAAAAAAACAGGTTAAACCAGCTTTGTCAAGCTGGTGCTTAGATGCTTGGCAAGCTGATCTCCCAGCCTGACCAGCTGAAAGGTGCTCCACCAACAATCCTACTTTACCAGGCTGGCAAATGTTGAGAATCCTTAAAGATTCCTCTGATCCTAGATCAAAATCTGAAGTCTTTGATCGCTAGTTTGATATTTTCGACGACAGCCGATAAATGACCATCACGATCATATTTTACCATATTTGACGAAATTCAGTGTGGCAGTGTGTTATCTCTTGCGACAATCGTCAAATAAAAAACAAATTGGTGCGCAGAACCTGATGACACAATTAGTGAGACAACAACAAATCACCACTTGCTCCATACACATCATCTAGGTTTTTTTTTTCGCCACCATTTCAATCCCACATGTAAATGCAGCTTTTCCTGATAATGCTGCCAAGAGAGAAGTTGAAGCTCTTGAAGCTAACGTCACTGAACGTGTCACAGATTGATGATGTAAATCTCCCGACGAGTCATCTTGCATTTTTAACGCGTCTTGACTTCCGTACAATCTGATATGAATGACAACTGAGAACCTACAGTGTGACATGGCTTATAGGGATCATGTTCGTACAGTCTGTCAAGCAACAGTCGTAAAGGACTATTATAAATCGTACAGTGTGCACCCGGTTAAGACCAGCAAACCATCACAAGTTGTTGTTTTTTTTTTCAACAAGGTTGTATTGCATTTTACATACACCGAGTTTTGCACCATGTATTGCACCATCTGAATGGCTCTTCATCTCTCAAAGGCAAACCATGAAGGAAAGTGTGACTTCAGGATCCTTCCCTGCCCATCATGCAAAGAGCTTCTGAGAGCCAATGAAGTTGAACGTCACAATGAGAGAGAATGCCCAGAAAGGACTCTTAATTGTAAATACTGCAAAGAGCCTTTTCATTTTAAAAACATTAAGGTAAGACTTTTTCTTACTTACATTAAAAAATATAACCACAGAGCTATTTTTCTTAACCTGCTAATTGTCACCGCCATTTTTGAGCATAGATCTCAACTTAAATGCTAAGGAGATATATAATATTTATTACTAAAAGGTGTGATGGGCAAAAAGGCAATAAAAAAAGTGTGCCAACTGTCCTGCTACCGTGACATTGACGTTTGAGAATAATTAATCAAGTATGAAAATAATCCAATATTCATTCATATGGCTTTCATTTAATCTTTTTATAAAAAGAGTTTTGGATATTTTTGTAACTATTAAAGAATATGTTTTTTTTTTAGGCTCATGATGAGATATGCCCTAAATACCCCATGATTTGTGAAGGTTGTGCCAAGAAAAAAATTCCAAGAGAGAAAGTAAGTAGTATTTAGGCTGTTTACATATTGTTGTGTTTACCTTGTGTGTCGACTAGAACAAAGGTTTTTGGTCTGTGGTTAAGTGATGTTTTTTTTTAATACAGAGAGAACATTTTCATAAATACTTGATTTTTACTGTTACTTTCCCAATACAGTATGTGGACCACATTAAACTGTGCACCAAATTCAGAACACCTTGCAGATTTCATGTTGTAGGCTGTGATATGACGGTAGGTAAACCTCCTTTTCATGCATCCATCAGACATATTCATTTCGTTCCATGAATGTTTTTTTTGATTTCCTGTAGGTGGAAAAGGAGAAGATCCACGACCATGAGCAAGCCTGTTCTTATGAGCACTTAAACCTTCTACTGCACTTCATCATGGGCATCAAGGTGAACTTGGAGAGTCTGCAGCCTCAGAGTTTGGAGCTGGCTGGCCATAAGATCCACGAGCTGCATCAGTCTCTGCGGGAGCTGGAGCTGAAGATGGGCCAGCTGAGTGGAGCAGTGGCTCCCGTGCAGGGGGCCTGTGCACCGCTTCCTCCACCGCCGGCTCCAACGCTGGGTACGTCTTTCACCCCCCTCCCTACTGCCGTCGGGGCAGCCTTGGAGCTGCAGATACACAGCGAGAAGACCAAAGTGGTGGAGCTCAGCCGCCGCTGTCAGGAGCTGGATCTGAAGGTGAGCACCTTTGAGAACATCGTCTGTGTGCTCAATCGTGAGATGGAGCGCTCCGCTACCACCATGGAGGCCTATAACCGCCAACACCGGCTTGACCAGGACAAGATAGAGATACTCAACAACAAGGTAAAGTGTTTGTCTAATGTGAAGTAGATTTTTTTTTTTGCCGAAGATATTTTTTTCTTCAGTACTATATTTTTGTGCAGGTGCGGCAGTTGGAGAGGACGGTAGGCCTTAGGGATCTCTCCATCGTGGAGATGGAGGCAAAGATGAGGGAGATGTCCGCTGCCACCTACGATGGAGTCTTTGTATGGAAGATCTCCGACTTCTCAAAGAAGAGACAGGATGCTGTAGCTGGACGGGCGCCTGCTATGTTCTCACCTGGTAGTTTTTTTTTCATATTTTTCTTAACGGTTTCATATTAATTATTAAGATTGAGGGATTTCCGCGCAAAGAGCTTTGATTTGAACATCGTGACATATGGTGTCTCACTCCAAGGCTCCTTGTTGTGTTTTACAGCATTTTATACAAGCAAATATGGCTATAAGATGTGTTTGCGTATCTATCTGAATGGGGACGGGACGGGACGTGGTACTCACTTGTCTCTGTTCTTCGTGGTGATGAGGGGACACAGTGATGCCTTGCTCAAGTGGCCTTTCAATCAGAAGGTCAGTCTGATCAGCCTATAACAGTGTGTCTAACCATTTTTCTTTCTGAAATCCTGACAGACTTTCATTGATATTTGAGTCAATGAAGTGCCGCTGATTTTTTTTTTTTTGTACTATTAATTTATTATTTATTATAATATACATACATAAAAAATGCAATTTGTGGTATGACTCCCCAAAAACATAATCACATTCCTGAATTAATAATTCATGATATTTGTGTCACCCTCAAGTTGTTTCTTTCTTCTGCTGAGTACAAAAGAAGATATTTTGAAGAATATCTGTAACCAAACAGCTGATGGGACCCATTGACTTCCATAGTATTTTTTTCTCCATATTATGAAAATCAATGGGCTCATCTTTTTGGGTCAAGGTCACTTTATTCGTGCATTATTCCAGTCTTCATCGTCACATGACCCTTCTGAAATCATTCAATTAAAAACAATGAGCGATTGTGTATATTTGTGCTTTTCACTTGATGGTTAGCACCACATGACATTTTTACAGTCATTAAATTTGTTTTATGCCATTTTCAAGATTTTTTCTTAGAAAAAATTGGTATAAACGTTTTTCAAAACCATGTTAAACCAACATGAATACAACAAGTACATTTCTAAGAACTTGGCACATGTTTCAAACTAGGTTAAGGCATTATTTCCTTTTCTTTGTTGTGGACAGTATATCATTTACCCACATATAATGTGTGAACATGGCCATTTTTCATCCCTTTGTTTTTTGTTTTTCGTTTTTTTTTTTTTTTCTTCCTACTGTTTCTTCCACTGAATCATGAATGACTGGCTTCAGTTTAGCATCTATCCATATCTGTCTAAAAGTCTTTTTGGTTTATCCAACACCTTGATCCTTAGGTCACCCTTATGTTGCTGGATCAGAACAACAGGGAGCACATCATTGATGCCTTCCGCCCAGACATTTCCTCTTCCTCCTTCCAGAGGCCTGTGAGTGACATGAACATTGCCAGCGGCTGCCCTCTCTTCTGCCCTCTCTCCAAGCTAGACTCCAAGAACTCCTACATCCGAGATGACACTATTTTCATCAAGGCCATTGTTGACCTCACAGGCCTTTAAGGTGTCTGATGTCGCTGCTCCGCCATGCTCCTTTCTCCAGCCTGTAGTGGTTCCCGTGCAGTACTTTTTTCCTGAGGCATGTTCCCTCAGTCTGAGCTCCTTGCCGTGCTCGGCTGAGCCCAAAGACACTACGGTGCCCAGTGCAATACTGCGCTGGGTGTGAATGATGCCACTCTGCATTATGTACCAAAATTGTTCCCAGAGTTTGTGCAGTTCTACTGTAATATAGTTGCCCTTTGGGAACCTCTCACTCTCGCGTAGTGGGATCGCTGTCAGCTGTGATTGTAACGTAACTACTTGCCTGTGCCATAGATGTGGCACCTTGCCTTTTATAGAGATTGAGAAGACTTTCTCCACAAGACAGACATCATTTAATTTCCAAGTGCTGAGCTTGTGTCGCACTCCCTATTTGGGTGCTTTTTCCTTTCCTTAGTGCTTGAGCTACTTGTAAGTGAATGTTTCAGGCGTAGACGGACATGGAGTCACGCTAACGAATGATGTCGATGCGTTTATTTTGCGACTGCATAGTTAACTAGCTTCATACTCTTGAGTATACGCATCGACAGTCTTCTGACATTCCCTTTTAGCATTGTGTGCCTCAAATGTTTCTCTTTTCATTGGTTCTTTGTAGTGGTGGACATTGCTTGAATTTCCAAAGTCCAAAGCGTAGAATTTGGGTTTTGATAACCTGCTTGTGAGTTGAGGAGTTTGTGTGTGTGTGTGTGTGTGTGTGTGTGTGAGAAGGAGTGACCTGTTTTTTGGCCTTCGTTTCCATTTTCGGTGTTCTTTGATGTATTAGTTTGCATGTTGGATCTGTGGAAGATACATTCAAGTTAGCAGCAGGCCAGGTTTACACCCTGAGCCTGAGAAGTGAAGGCAGTTTCATTGTAAAATCGCTGTTGAAGACAAAACCGCTAAATCACGCTGGTGTTATAATCATCCAGTTTTCCTTTGGACCTCAAATGCCTCATCAGCCGACATGGTTATACACGAATAAAAGGCGCAGCCTTTAGCCTTTAGCCAAAAGGTAGTGCAAGTAGGACAGATAATCTCATGTGCTTTATTGTGATGTGGAAAGGCTGATGTTTGTTAGCATTTTGGTGTTTTCCTGTGTTTTTGGGTGTTCTGTTGATATTGTGTTGCTTTGGGCAGACATTATGGATGCCATTAAAACTATATGACTTGCTTCGGACCATGTCGATCAGTATAAACCAAGCAGGTGTTTGAGAACTCGTAGTCAGTGATTCCTGTCGTCTTTATCCTAAAAAGACTGTGGGGTTTGCATTCTGTAAATGTGCTAGAAAATGAGGAATGTGATTTGTAATGCCATTTTAAAATAGCCTTAGTCCTTACTAGACAGACAGTTCAGTGCATTTTGTCCATGAGATTTGTTTCTTTGCAACCAGAGAAGGAATTACTAAACATATACAATGCATAACTCCTACATAAGGGCTTTTAGTATACAGTACGTCTTCCATTTGAGCTTTTTGGTCTGCTTTTTTAAGATGCCTTTATGCTAACAAAGCACCTGGACCCAGCCTATTTTCAAACCAGTTCCCACAGATATCGAAACCTCTCTGTGCATGAGATGTTTTGATAGAGAAGAAAAAAAACATATTGTAAATTATTGGTTTACTTTGTAGACCAACATTTTATTTGTATTGCTTTACCTTTTTATCTGTTGATTGAGATGCAGTATATGACAGTTATAAATGTGAGTGTGGTATATTGTTTAAGTATAAATAGATAAACTATACAGTGTACACAGTTTTATGACTGGTGTAGCTGTGGATATAACAAATATGAATCATAAAAAAAAAAATATATATATATATATATTATAGATTTATATAGATAATAAATGTACTATTTCCTGTTGGGATGGTTTCAAAATGTGTTCGGGCTCATTTTGGGCTTTGGTAAGTTCTCCTTCACTTTGGCAGCATCCTCTGAGGGACTGAGTTTTGAAAGATCTTCCGGCTCTCTCTCTCTCTCTCTCTCTCTCTCTCTCTCTCTCTCTCTCT
>NC_138225.1:18420019-18481309 GCF_964197995.2 Scardinius erythrophthalmus | reverse complement strand
AGCTAACCTGGCCACTTAATTTCATAGTTAGCGCCATGTTGCTTGCTACTTGCTAATCTTTTGCATCTTCAGCACCATGTTAAAAGAAGTAATATTTTCCCTTAGTTGTGAATGTGAGTTTGCAGTCTGTATTGAATTTGATGCAGTGAGAGACTGCATCACAACTGCACAAAATGTCTTTCTCTTCAGTTCTCTTAACGCAAAAACAAACATACTGAAAGACCAGTGTTGTCTGATTCACAAACATGAATTTCTTTAATTTGTAAGCACAATAGGCATAATTCGTGAAATTAATATTTATTGAAATGGAATCAAATTTAAATCCAAAATTAACTGAATTTAATCTGTATTGATACTCAGCATACTTTTCAGTGATTATAAGGTTGACCATTGTTGCTAATGCCAGGCACAAGTATCAGTTTTTTAGTACATAGTACATTTTGTTTGATTATACCCTCAAAATATTGTTTTATGTCAAACAGCAGCATTTTTGACCAGATTAGCCCAATTAGGATGCATTTTATATCATTCATTGTGGCTGCATGTAATCATGTGAGGTGTAGTGTGTGTTCTTTCGTCATATTTATTGTGTACAAGACAGATAAACTGCAGTTTAATCATGTGCTGTATTAGAGAGTCCTGTTACATCATCCAGGCAGAGAGGCTTCCTCTCAGTCTGTTTCCCCTGTAACACACTGATTTCCCATCATCTCAGCAGTGCTAAAGACATCCCCTATGCTGGGGCTCATGTTACCATTTAGGGATGTACAAAGAACACTTTGACCCACTTGAGAAAACAGAGTCAGACATCCTTCTGGAGCCCAAAAACTGCTGATTTTTCTTAGCAGAATTTTTTTTCTTGCTGTTCCACAGGCTCCTTTAAGTATTGCACCTGATGCCAATGTCAACCTGCAAATCAACCCGAAGGAACTGCCGTAATGCTTAGAAAAATAAAAGGCAATAACTACTTTTTGGGTCGTCTTTTTTGCAGTGACCTTAAAAAATATGATTCAAATAAAGCGTGCCTGATTGGATATAGTAATGTGCTGTATGTCGAATATGTACATTATTTTCCTGCACAGTTAATATTTCCTACGTTTCTTATCAGGGTTATTATTATTAACCGCAACTATTGAGAACATTTTTTGTTAATTGAAATAAAGCTGAAATAGAATAAAATATAGATGAGAATGAGAAATGTTGGCAACTATAATGAAATAAGTTGAAGTTGAAGTGCTAAAATTACTAACTGGAAAAACAATGAAAATAAACCGAAATAGTAAAAAAAAACTACATTTAAAATTCAAAAAATATTTTTATAGTATATAAATAATACAAAAATAACACTGATTCTAATAACAATATACTGTAAAGAATAGCTCAGCAAATGAACCATTGGTTCAACCATAAGTTCAGAGTATACTGATCAACAAAACCCTAATTTGATTGGATACAAGAAGCAGTCAATTTGCTTAGTAAATCTTTTTGGCTGCAATTAGGTGTGCAAAAAGACTTGAAAAATGTCAACGGGTCTAGGTTGAGGTTGAGTAAATGACAAAAGTCTAATTATTATCCCTTTAATGTGGGTGTAAAGCTCTCTTGCATCACAGAGGCAGGGCTCTGAGGGGTAGCGTAGCAGGTTTATGGCTCACAGTGGGGAAAGTTTGAGTGGTCTTTTGGGGAAGGTGACTGGATGGAATAGATCTACCTGCTGAGAGAACAGGCTCAGCACTGAAGGAATCATGCTGAGAGTGTACGGATTTTCTAAGCCTTTTCCCACATGGAGGTTTCCATGCCTTTGATGGCTTTAAAATGTCTCTGACGGCAGCATTTGTATGTTAGATGGAAAATGTGTGTTCTATAATCATTCCATTTCCTGGAATTCATCTAGGCATTGGAACTTTGTCAGATACAAATACAGCATTTAAAGCAGCCTAAATATGAAGAATATGTTATTACATGTGAGGTTATGTGACTAATTTATTAATTCATAATATAATTCTTTAAAGCACTCTCTAGTGAGAGAAAAAGTGAATTGTTTGTAGTCATTTCATACATGTGAAATAAGAGATGTTGAAGTTTGTTGGTTTTGTGTCAGCATCTTAAAACTGTAAGAGGCTGTGTTCAGGGAAAAGTTCTCTACTAAACCCTGGGAGATCTTTTCATGTGGTGGACCTCCAGATCTCATGCATTCTTCTTGGCTGACTTCACTTCCATGGCTGTTTCCAGTCTGCGGCTCTACCTCGTAGTTCTTCAAAAGTTTTGGTAAGGCTTTAAATTAAACTTCATTCGTCACCCTGCTTGTAATGACCAAAGTGTTTGACATGGTGACTGCTCCCCAATAAGCATCATTAATCCTTGGAAATAAAACATATAATTTGCTTTAAAAAAGGAAAAAAAAAAAAAAATCAGTGTCTATTGTACCACTATATTATTTATGGTTACAAGAATGAGAATGGATTCTGGAAAATTTCCCCCTATGCCACATAGAGGAATCTGTGTCTCAGATTTCTGAAAATTCAAAAGTTCGGCAGTCTTATTAGTAAATAACTTCTGTAGAAATCGATGCCGATCCACTGTCCGTAGGAAAATACATGCGGCTCATTGTTTCAGTGATCTTCTAAGGCATACTGTTGGCTGATTTGGAACACTATATAGGCCGCAACTCAAATAGCATAAACTGTCACGCAATTGATCCCAATCTCATCTTTAAAAGCTAAAGTAAGCTATTTTCTGTGACTTTGCAAGCCTTCAGATTCATTAGTCGCTAAAGGTAAACTAAAAGAATAACACTGTAAAACTATGTGCACTACAAACCAGTATTTAATTACAATAATACAAATTTAAGGAACATGATAAATTGGTGTTTGTTTTGCGTTGGTTTGGTGGTTGGATAAATTTTGCAAAGGTTTGCAAAATCAAGCAAAATTACAGAAACTTTTTGTACAGCTAAAATAACTGGAAGTGGCTGACACAGGAAGCCTTGCCGTTCAAGTTAAAAAGCATTGGAACACAAACATTGGGCAAAATAATACTTTATTAACTTTTTTGTTTCTTCTTCTTTTTTTTTTTTTTTTTGCCACAACAATCTGATGTTGCTGAACAATTGGATTTACCTTTTGCGTTGGAATCATGCCTGTCTTAAATATTGATTTGGTACGTAGCTGACTGGACTTTGGTAACATGTCTTTTGGAAGCTTTTTAGTTGTGTAGAGATACAGTAGCTGTTATTAAATGCTTTTTAAGAAGAAGAATACTTTAATTGGCAATGCTACAACTTGCAGTATGTACATTGGTGAATTTCCAAGCCAAAATGAGAATTGAGGTTTTCCTGGTTTCATCTCCTGCTTTTAAAACTCAAAGTGTCACCTCAACACTTCTTTAACTCAGCTTGGCCTATAAAAGCAGAAGGTCAGAAGTCAAAACTGGCCCCTGTAAGGTACACACCCCAGCTCTCAAGGTCAGAAAATGGTCCAAAGTTAAGAGCAGTGCAGTTGCTCCCACGAGGCCGAGAGTATCTAATGACTCCTCAGCAGGATGCTGGATTAGTACATGTCACTAAAAAGGGGCCCTGAGGTTGTCCAGGTCATGTGTCTTCTTCCTTTTCTGCATTATAATTGGACAGGTGGCGACAAGTGGTGCGAATTCACAAGCATATGAAAGGTGAAAGGGCTGGGGCTGTAAGCAAGGTCTGATGGGATTGCTCAATGTGCAGTGGGTGGACATTGCTCACCACTGTGTTGCGGTACATGACTGCAAAATGTTTCCACTGAGCACTTCAGTGATATCAAACATTAACATCAGTATGTTTTCTCCTGTGACCGCATTTTAGCATGCACGTAACTCACCGAAGCCACTAATGGTGCAAATTAAATCCAAACAGAGCAGAGCAGCATTTTCTCTAATTTCTAGGAAAAGTCTCAAAAGTATGCGGATCACGAAATGAACACTCTTAAGAGTTTTTAAAGGCCGTGTTTATCTTCTGTAGAGGGAATTTCATAAAATCAATGGTTCCTTGAGCATGCCGAAGGCTGTCAAACAGTAACATTTAGATAATTTATGGCGATCCTTTGACAAAGGAGAAAACGGCTCATTTTCTACCTTTTACCCCCATCTGGTAGTGCCTAAATTTACTATAGGCACCAGAAACTCCAGCAAATCAAAAGAAATTCCTTACAGGAAAGGAGCCATTTATCATGTTTAAGACTAAAAGCCTGGCAAGAAAACTAGCATGCTTATGTGGCAGAATGAAGTGAATTATGAGAGTTTCAGAGGTTTATGCATTGCATTCTTTCAGGATGGGCAGCTCACAGAGCTCATGGAAACTCTCTGTGCTTGAGAGTATTGATATTTACAACGGCTGGACAATAAAACTGAAACCCTGGCCAATATAGTGTTGGAGGTTTCACGCCTACATATGTGTGGCCTGGTGGCCAATCTTCACTGATTTTACATTCCATCAGTAAGAGCAGCGTGTGATGGTTGAATTAGAGAGCAATAGCACAGCTATACAGTAAAATATTGCAATCCACACAACATAATCGGAGACATATCAGAGTTCAAAAGAGAACAAATTGTTGGTGTTCGTCTTGCTGGCTCATCTGTGAGCAGGATCACAAGTCTTTGTGGTGTATCGAGAGCTATGATATGGGTAATGCTGGCATACCTCCACGAAAGTCAAACCACATCCAACAGGAGTAACTGTCGATGCAAGATGTAGCTGTCTGAAAGGGATGTCCAGGTACTTACCCAGACTTTATCCAGCTGTCCAACTCACTGTTAAATTAAATGTGCACCTTGACTCTCCCTGTGTCCACAAAAACTGTTTGTCGGGAGCTCCACAGAGTCAATATTCATGTTCGGGCTGCTATAGCCAAACCTTTAGCTACTCGTGTCAATGCCAAATGTCATTTTCAATGGTGCCAACAGTGCAAACCTTGGGCTGTGGACAATGTGAAACATTGTTCTCTGACGAGTCCACCTTCACTGTCTTTCCCACATCTGTGAGAGTTACGGTGTGGAGAAGCCCCAAAAAGGCTTGTTGCTGCCCAGAGTGAAGCATGGGGGTTGATCAGTGATTGTTTGGGGCGCAGTATCATGGCATTCCCTACTGTGCTTGATGGACGAGTCACTGCCAAGGACTAACGAACCATTCTGGAGGACCATATTCACCTATTGGTTCAAACAATACCCTGAAGGTGGTGCATTATATCAACATGATAATGCACCAATACACACAAATTTGTGACAGAATGGTTTGATGAACATGAGAGTTAAGTTCAACATCTCCCATGGCCTGTACAGCCACTAGATCTAAATATTTTTGAGCCACCTTGGGGTATTTTTGAGGAGTAAGTCAGAGAATGTTTTCCTCCACCAGCATCACATAGTGACTGGGACACTGTTCTGAAAGAGGAATGGCTCAAAATCCCCTGGCCACTGTGTAGGACTTTTATCTGTTATTCCCAATACGAATTAATGCTGTATTAGCCGCAAAAGGAGGCCCTACTACACCATACTAATACATTATTGTGGTCTAAAACCAGGTGTTTCAGTTTCATTGTCCAACCCCTGTTTATCGAGATGCCTGCCTGCTAAAGGTTGTCAATGAATTTGAATCCCACAGCAGTCTGTACGTAGATTTTAGTTGTAGCTCAGAAATGGCCTATTTCAAAATCTTTCAAAAATATCACATGCATCATAGGCATGTTAACCTTTACACAAAGACTATTCCACTACGTAGCTAACTTATTTATGGTACAGTATACAATACCGTCTTGTTTTCTTGGGAAATAAATCAAAATTAAGTGAGTTGTTGCTTTAAAAAAAAAAGCAAAATTATCTGCCAATGGGGTAAGAAAAATAATCTTAACATCTTATGGCATTTTACTCATCTAGTAAATGCATCTTGATTTAAGAATGTTTAGATATTTGGACTGGAAACAAGATAAAAATACTAAGTAAGACAAGCTCAGTGGAGAAAAAAAAAATTCCAAGGTGGTGGACAAATGTTGATTATAAATTTACTTGTATGCTGTAATACTATAAAGTATAGATAAATAGATCGGTGTAGTGAAAATAATATTTATTGTGATGTGTTTTTATGCTTATTAGACTATTGAGCTGTTAGCTTAGCAACATGCTAACAAAAAATAGTTTCCTGAAAGCTGCTTGCTTATGAGGTTCCTAAAGGTAAAGATGCTGCTTAAAGGTGTGATCACGTTAGTAAAATATCTGTGAAATTCCGTGGCCAAGAAAGGTCCATTGTCAATAGAGTAGCACTGAATGAAGCACAGCTCACACAGAAGCTTTCAAACCAAGCATCTTTCTGCTATCAGAAAATGCTCAAAAAAATGTGTATCACACAAAATTCCCGATAGCGTGGATTCCTATTGAAATGATTTGAAAAATTATTGAAAAATTTGGCTAACAACAGTAAATTTACTGTTTAGAAGGCAGATGACTATGTAGGCTGTAGAAAATGAGGTTGTGTACTAGGTTTTGAAATAAAAGTACACATTGTACTTTACATTTATGCTTTTGCCAGATTATAACTAAAGCAATTTACAAATGGCAGGTGCACTTAACACTGCCATTTTGCAAACTGGGTTATTCTTTTAAAACTATGCATAACACCCCTTGTGGCAAAATACAGAGCCTGTTTCAGGGCTTCTCAGCATTGTAAGCATTGAGTATGACTTCATGAAAAGTTTCAAACCAACTGGAAACTGACAAGTTTTGGCTTTTTCAGCAGACTGATTTATTGAAGAAAACCTGAAATGTTCTTGGGCATCTGGTGCTTGGAATGTATAGCTGGAACACGACAGTGAAAGTAATTTTATGAAGAATTCCTCCGAGCAAGAAAATCACTATTTAAAAATGTCTGAAGAACACTAGACTGTCTTTTTGGATAGAATTTTAATTGATCTGGATGAAAACCACAGCCATTTAGTCTACATTTCCTAATACATGTGATGTCAAAAGTTGCAAGCAATTAAAAACATAACTTTCATAGTGATTTAAGGTTTGTTGAAGTTAGTTGTCCTTGAGTCTTCAAGTAGCTCTTCAGGCTCGGCTATCTACTCAGTCTTCATCTGATTTTCCTTGCGAGATGTCCTCGCACTCAACAATGAATCCATTCTTCAGCGGTTTTAAAACTTAGTGGAGGTTTGTGTGGTTAGATGTAGAGGAGGCTCTGTCTCTCAACCCCCTGGATCACCAGGCTTTATTTTCCTTTCAGAAGCATGGCTACTGTGAGACAGGAGGGCCTCTCGAAAAGGCTGTGTTTTTCTTGTCAACGGCTACTGTTTTTGTTCAAGGGGCTTGTGTTCTCGCTGATCGAGCGTTGCTGACGTGGAGAGGCATGGTGCTAAATTAAGAATTTCCCTTCACATCTGCAAAAGCCTGCGAGAAAGGGGAAAAACTGTTCAAAAAAGCAGGAACTCAATATGGCTCTCATTAGGAGGTGTATAAGCAAGGGTTTATTGCATGTCTGCAGTATGTTCAGATTGGCGCAGGCAGTCTCACAGATGTTAGCACTTTGTTGCATATTGGGCGACCATGTTCACTGATGTAGCAGCTTGATCTTCATGTTAAACAATCAAGTAACATGCTTTGTCTTCACAGCTAGTGAGAATCTTTTTTATTGGCTTTTGTTTTGTCTTTCCTGTACAAGATGGTGAAGAGTAGACATGAATGTGGAGGGAGAGAGAGGGAGAACAGGTCCGGGAAACGGCACAGGTCGGACCCAAACCTATGCTCCTGTGAGCACGTGCACCATGGCTCCAACTTCTACAGAGGAAATTGAAGGGGACGTGAGAAACACAACTCAAAAAGTGGGTCATTTGGAAATAAAAAGGATGATTGTTTTAAAGGAAGGTAGAAATTTCAAGAATATAAATACAGAGCAAAGCACAGAATGTAGGCCTACATGACATGTTCCTCCTTTCTCTCAGCTCTCAGGAGGTATACAGACGGAATGGGGACATGGTCTAACAAGGTGAATGGTATAATTGAAGACCACAGATATTTAAAAGCCAGCAGAAAGTACAGGTTTTAGTCTTTTTGGATAACATTTTAGCAGTGTTGAGGAAGCTATTTTGAAACAAATAGTTATAATTTGTAATTAAACAAGTCAAGCTACTCTTTTGAAGAAATAGTTAGCTGCAGTAACAAAGTAGTTAACTACTTAAAAGGAAAAATACCTATTTATGTAGGCAAATTATGCTTTAAATTGATTAAAAGTGACAGTAAGACACTTACATTGTTTACATGAAATGTTCTGTTTCAAATAATTTATTTTCTTTTGAACTGTCTATTCATCATAGAATCCTGAAAATAGCATCACGGTTTCCACAAAAATATAACCAGCACAACATTGTTTTTCAACATTGATAATAATAATTATTTTCAACATTGATAATAATAAGAAATGTTTCTTGAGCACCAAATCAGAAAATAAAATGATTCCATGTGACATTGAAGACTGGAGTAATGGCTGCTTCACAAATTCAGCTTTGCCATCTTAATAATAAATGACTTAAGATATATATATATATATATTAAAATATATTTAAAAAATAGTTAAAATAATATTTTACAATATTACTGCTTTTACTATATTTTTCATTATAGAAATGCAGCCTTGGTGAGCATAATAAACTTATTTCAAAAACATTAAAAAAATCATACTTATCTTTCCCCACAAGGATGGCAATACCAGGAATCTTTTGATCCTTTTTAGACTGTAAAAAAAGATGGACTATGCTCCTTTACTCTCTTCCATTGTAGAAAAGTGAAGCTGCCAATGTCTATATATGGCTAAAAGTTTTGTATCCTATAGAGCTGGTAAGTCCCGCCCATCCGTAAAACCCCAAGTGGACCTCTAGGTTGAAAAATCGTCAATGCAAGTGAATGGGAGAAAATAATTATTTTCTGGTCCCGTTTGAATTGTGCCATGAATGTGAACATATGTTGTCTGTGGATTTTTTATATAATTTTTCGTGTAAAGAATGCTACAATTTAGCGGGTAGAAGTTTGATACGGTTAGACTTGCCCCATTGAAGTCAACAGGGTGCAAATTTTAAAAAGAGGATAACATGGTGTAGGCAACACCGATTTTTGTCGTTGTTCTCTGTACTGACAGCACTCCAAATTTACAAAAAAATGAGCTCAATGTTAAAATTGACCGGAGTTCTCCTTTAACCTTTCATCATCGCATATGTTCTTCGTGTCTTTAACTAGACGCTATACACGTGAATTTGACGCTCTATTCGCGTTTAGTGTGAACGCAGCATAATGAACAGGCTCCGATGTCAAGATTGCCTGGAATGTGTATGTGTGTGTGTTTCAGAGAGAGAGAGAGAGAGAGAGGCACGGGCGCGATCGAACAGTGGAAAAAAACATACTCCGTAATTTATTCATACAGGACATTAAAACTGCAAAGTGTTTCAAGAGTAAGACTACTTAAACTACTTATTGATAATTGATATGCTAAGTTAGCTCGCTAGCTTTACTTAACGTTACCTTAGAGCAGACATACATCTTCGAGGCATTTAGCTGTGAGTGAGGTCTCCCACACTGCTTAATCCATTGTCGGCATCTTTCCGCTTGGGTCTTGGGCTTTGGAAAGGCAAAAAAAAAAAAAAACGACCGCTCCCTCTAAACTTTTGGGGTACCTGGTGTCAGACTTGCAGGTGCCATAGGCGCATCGTTTTACCATCTTGCTGAAATCGCAATGTTTGACGGAGGTCCCTCTCCTTAGTCACAGTTGCTGAGCTAGGATTGGATGAGGGCCGTTCGAGGGCGGGGTTTTGCGAACGGTCAATTTCATTGGGTTTTATGGAGAGGGTACACCATCTCCTAAATCCAACTGGGAAAAAGATTTGGAGTGTATTTTTGAACAACATTCTCATGTAACAGCAGACATATTAATTCAAAAGGTCTTCATTTGTTAAAGGAGTCATGACCTAGTATTACCTTGGATACCTACTGCTGTATTATAGTCTTTCAGGCCCTTCTAAAAAAGAAAAGTGGAAAAAAAATAAACAGAGCTCCTCAGACCCTTATTTCTGAAGGCATTATTTTTCTCGCGAGATCTGATGCGATATTTTGGCTGTCGTGGACAGTCATTTTAATAATGCAAATGAGGGGCGCGTTGATTGGTGGCAGGAAGGAGGGGGTTGACACCGCAGGTGACGCTTTAGCATATCATTATCATCAAATTATGAATGAACCCGACCCGACCTGACCCGAAGTATGAGGCGCCGTTTAGGGCTTAAATCAAACTTCATTCACGCACACATATATGAAACACGCTAGCATACATACTAAGTAGTCACACATACATGTATATGAACTCTCCACGCACATACTCATATGAGACGCGAGCACACCCACACAAACTCGCGCACATACTCATATGAGACGCGAGCACACACACACACAAACTAGACGGCGCCTCATATATAAGCGTTAGGCAATCCATATACAATAGCCGAATTCATGATGATCTCAGTCATTTGTTGTTTGCAAAGTAACGTTAGCAGCCATTCCCCATGTTTACCTCGAAGCTAATACTCCCGCTAGCATACAATAGCCGCATTAGCAGTTAGCTGCTGTTTGTTACACAGAGTAGAGCAATAAAAACACATTCTTACTGTTTCAATTGCAGGCAAGTGTCTGATTGTTGAAAATGGCCCCTTTTTCCCGAGCTTCGATGCCAACTTGGCCTGATATTGCCTCAAATTTGTGAAGGATTCCGGCGTAAAATGTTTAGTTAGCACAGACACATAGCGTTAAGCCAGTGGGAAGGGTTGTAGGAACCGCGTCATTAAAAATGAATTTAATCCACTGGTCCCTGACAGCTTGGTCCGTTCTTGGGAGAGAAAACACATTTACATGTTGATTCTGGCAGTCAACAACAGAGCAACTCAGTGTGCACTACGTTTCTGCTTCTTTCTCGACTGAATATGAGGGGAGGAGGGGCGCCAGGGCGCACTTCCTGTGGCAGGTCTGCGGTGTCCATATATGGTATATCCTGCCCCGTCATGACGTCAAGTCGGGGCTGAAATCAAAATCTCGTATTTGAGTGCGCGTGCACGCGCGCTGGTTTATGAACCCTGGGGTAAACGAACGCTTCACTTTTAAATATCGGCTTCCCGGCCAGTGTATAATCGTTTGGCAATCATAACATACATTGATTCTCGTGGAAAAGTGAAAATTGCAGGTCATGACTCCTTTAATTAAAACACATACCTTTCAATCGACTTAATGTGGTGCTGCGCATGCAGCCTGAACGGCGTGTGACATCAAAATACAGCGAAAGCGACTGCGAAGTACAGCTTTCGAATCACTTGCACGATTTTTGATGTCATACGCCAAATGGTCTGAGCAGTATGTTGGCTTTTTTAATTTGCCATGAGATTTACTTGGGCAGTGTGAGACAGAGCCTGAAAGCGCCAAATGTGTGAGAGTTGGCAACCCTGTATAAATCAGGTTGTTGTTCACCGAAACACACCTGGCAAATGAACAGCCAGCCACATGTACTTTTTGACTCTTGTGTACTTTATTAAGTGTTAAAGTGAATCACAATGTTCTGCCATTGTAGTGAATTCATCCAACTGGATGTTTATTCAGTTATCTTCTTTTGTGTTCCACAGAAGTTGGAAAGGCATACAGATTTGGGACGAAATGAGGGTGAGTAAATGATGACAGAGTTTTAATTTTTCAGAGAAGTCAGCATAATTCTACTTTCAGTTACTTACTCCCCGAAACCGCTTATTACTTTAAACACCTTCTCTTAATTTTTACAGATTACCTCTATTTATTTAGCTCTCCAAACATAGCCTACAGCGAACGTTACACCTCTTAAAATAACCTTCTACTTTGATCTTGTCACTAACATACGTTTACAGGGTCATGCACCTACACGGGCACCTGGAGCATGCCTGTAGTTTGCGTGGTAGGATGTGTTGTTCTACGAAAATCACAGTTATTTGGTGGCTACCCTTATGTTTGGAGGTCTGAAGTAGAGGTGTTTAAACAGTAGCATTGAATTATATAACAGAAGGAGGCTAAGAAAAGGAGAGGACAGCATAAGTGGTCCCTCTGTGGTTCTAGGGAACGAGAGAGAGAAAGAGAGACATGTTGAGTAGAGGCCTAGACACCTCTACAACATGGTGAACTCATTTTGCCCCTCTGCTGGATGCGGTAATAGAATGGGGAATTCACAGACCCAAAGCTGTGAACGCTCCAGCACTAAATTTTGTTTCAGTTACTCTGAGAAGAAATGGTTCTCATTGAGGACAACTCTAGTCAATTTCCCTCTGTCTACAAGCCTTGTGGGACTTGTGTGAGGAAACCATTGTTATGTGAAATATTTGTTTTTCCTCATCCTAAATCTTAACTTCGGGATGTTGTTATCAATCATCTCAAAAGAATAATGGAATAAAAACAAAAAGTGATCCTTTACCATAAGGTATTTGTTAACATCAGTTAACATGAACTAACAATGAAAAATACTTTTCAAAGCATTTCAGCATTTAAAGCATCAAAGCATTTATTAATCTTAATGTTAATTTCAACATTTACTAAAGTTATTTACTATAACTTTATTTACTAAAGTTGTATCTGTTGACCTGAGCTAACATAAACTTACAATGAACAGTTGTATTTATATTAACAAACGCTAACAAAGATCTATTGCTCAATGTTAGTTAATGCAATAATTAACAATAACTAATGGGACATTATTGTAAAGTGTTACTTAAAAGTTTATATTATAGGACTTTGTAAGTGTTTGAGAAACAAGTTCATAATGAATGAAATGGTAGCCCACAGACAGAGGAAGTCAGGAGAGACATTGATAGATGACCAAAGGTCTCAGTAAAACCCTGTAGCATGGCACAATGCTTTGTATAAACATACAAAAAGTAGCAGGGGTTCACCTAGACTGTGAAAAGTCTGCAAACCTTCTGGCAAGCCACAGGAAGTCGTGACCTCAGAGGGAAAACAAAGATGTACTGTTCGATATATATCATCCATATAATGGCAATGAATAGCGACCAGCATCAAGCTTTTTAAAAAACACGAAAAGTATCACAGATTTGCCGTGAACTATGGCCACGGTCAGAATTTGCGTTAAAAATAATGCATACAATTTCATCATATACCCCGAGAACACTTGGAATTTGACTCGTGTGGCATGGGATCATTTTATTTTAGGGTGAACTATCCCTTTAACCTGCATTTATGGCAGAATTGCCTTTATAAAATTACATTAAAAATTAGGTTTACATGAGGCGCTTACGATGGAAGTAAATGGGGCCAATTTGTGGAGGATTTAAAAGCATAACTATGAAGCTATAATTTTTTTTTTTAATATTTACTTTAATTTTATTTGTTAAAGCTTTATTATTACAGCTGTAAAGTTGTTCTGGACTGATCTTAACTTGTATTGAATTTGGAATATTCTTTTTAAGTTTATGCTAATCAGGTCCTTCATTTTGCCTTGTGTCAAAGTAGTTTTAAAACTAAGGCACGTCTGGTTCACTTATTCGCAAAATCTATACTAATGTCTGTAGACATCTTGTTAAACTCTTAATTGGTGCCATGTGCACTGCCCTGTGGCAGCATGTGCCCCTGTTTTACGTAGGATTGACCCTAAGAGGAAAGATAAACAGTGAGGAAGGTCATAGATCTCCATTTCTGTTTCAATCCCCAACTGTCTTTTGGAATCCAGAGAAATGCATAGAGAAGTATTTCATCTTCCTTTTCATCTAAAGACCTCTCATCTACAAGTTAACAGCTTCCCGAGCCAGGTTTAACTGCCAGACCACTGGGTAAATCTGCTGGCTAAATATTAAAATATGGATAGCCCCTAGAATAAATGGACTGACTGAACTGGCTAATCTAAAGATGTTTGTAATATAACAGGATTTCAACACCATTATCACGTAGTTGACATTGTGTCAGAAAACGTGAGAAATGTAGGTGAACTGCGTTATTTTCCATCTGTCTGCAATGCACCCGGATAAAGTTAAGCCTGTGAAATTGTCCATTTACCCCTTAACTACTTGAAACTTGATCATTTCCAGATGCCACTATACTGTTCTAGCCCTGAGCTACAGCAACTTGAATGCAAATCACATATTTCAATGCACAGTATTTTTTGTTAGTTATCCTGAAGTAATTTCTTTGAAGAATTATCCGAGGGGATTTGTGACTTTACTCTTGAAGATGATGGATAACAGCTTATTTTCCCTTTTCTATAGAATGACGGTTGTGACAGTATGTCCTTGTAATCCATGCAGACGGTGAGATGATGTCCTTATAAGAGAACACAATCAGAGAAAGATGCATTTCAACGTGATCTCATTAGTAATGGCAGGTATATTCATATGTAAACCGCTTCTTCTAGCACGCATACATTTTCATATATATTTACTGGATAAAGACAAAAAAATTACATTATTGACATATGCCTATCTAAAACATAGGCGTTTAAGCAATAAATTCATTATAATATTGAATTCATGGAATTCAAATGTTGAATTTGATAGTATAGAATGTTTATAAAAAATTTAACAAATTATTGTTGCTGTACATTTATCTACACTACCATTCAAAGGTTTGGGGTCAGTAAGATTTTAACGTTTTTGATATATATGTCTCTAAAGGCTGCATAAATTCTGTAATTAAAAGTGCAGTAAAAAGTTATATTGAAATAAAATGTAATGTATACCTGTGATGGTAAAGCTGATTTTTCAGCAGCCATTATTCATCTTCAGTGTCACATGATCCTTCAGATATCATCCTAATATAATGATTTGCTGCTTCTTATTATCAGTGTTGAAAATGATTTGTACTTTTATGAAGCTATGCATACAGTATGTAATATATATATATATATATATATATATATATATATATATATATATATATATATATATATATATATATATATATATATATATATATATCTTTATTACATGTTTCAGCGTACATATCCATACATGCAAAAATGTACATGCAAACATTATATACTGTACAAATAAACCTGAATCAGGCTAGACTTTTTTTTTTGTTTTTCATCAAATAGCACAAATTTCACTTTTATTTATGGCAAATCCAATTCTGTCTGGATCAGAAGGAATGTTTTGGTTCAATACTGAGAATCCACTGGAGACATAATTAGACTCAGTCTACAATGAGGATGGGTTTTCAGCAGCAGTCCACACCAGTAGAATCGATTAACTTTCACAGTGCTCGTTCACTACAAAACGAATCATTCCTATACAACATCTACTCGTTTGTTTCTTTCTATCTTTTTTTCTTCAATCGCTTCCTTTCTGAAAGCAGTCTATGGCTCCAGGCCTGAGCTTTTAAAAGCTCCCAAATCTGGAGCAGGAACACTCCAGCTGGGTCACGTTATTGTTGCGCTTCCCATTTTAAAAAAAAAACTAAATTCTGTCCTTTGATGTTAGCATTAGATTGGCACATTGGCCATGGGACATGGTCCTTGGGATATACTTCATGTTTATTATAATGCGACAAATAGCTCAATTACCTAGAGTATTTCTTATTTGTTCAATCAAATACTTAGGTTAATTAATCATAACACACTTTTAACAATGTCATGTTTTGACTTAAAATTTAGAAATTTTTAAATAAAACCATTCACAGAAAATGAAATTTGAAATCAGACTTCCCGTCTCTTTAGTTAAATTCAGTCTCAATTTTGTCCACCAAATGTGAATAGAGAGCCTGTAAGGAAGCCTTTGTGTATGCCCTGAAATAATAAAAAACGGATGCTTAAAATCAGCTGAGCAGTGATGTCAGTGGGGAAGCCCTGACCTCAGACAAAGCCTGAGGAGGGGAGCCCAGCGCCTGGAACAGGGCACTATTGTCCTTATGCCACTGTATTGAGACTTTCTCGGGTATCCAATGCTTTCATTTGGATTGCGTTGGTGCTTTTTTAGATGAGTCAGTTTTTCTGTGGTATTGGCTTCTACTTTTCCACAGACAGTTTACTTTAGAACTTTGTATGCGAGAATGAATGAACAGACTATGAGTAAGGCGCAACAGAAGTCATAAAAAAAGAGTTATAAGAGAGGAAGAGACAGCTGTGTTTCCTGCAGTTTCTATTGCTACTGATTGGGACACATTCCAATGTTACTCTGGTCCTGTGATTAGAACAAAAAAAGGCAGTTGAGAATAAATCACCTGGCCTTCTGATGCAGTTCAGATGACAAGCCCTCAGTCTCTGCTTCATTCATGTGTAGTTTTCCCACAAGCAATAAAATATATTTTAAATAAACTTGAATGTAGAAAGCATTTTGACTTTCTCTCAGCCTTCAATGCCAGTTATGTAACAGTGTTTGGATACTTAGTTCACTAACACAATGTTCCAGCTTGCTTTCAGGTTCAATAACAGAAAATGTCTCTCCTCTTGGCATCGTGGCAATGTACACGAAGGCTCGCTTTACAGGATATAAGGCAATATTCTGAATCTCAAAATGAATTCTAAGATAAAAGCTAAACCTATCCATCAGAAACAAATGCCAAAAATCACTTTTATAATTGAGAGAGATGGCAGGAAATGGGCAGTCATCTGCTGTAGTTATTGGATGGTTAAAAATGGTACAATACCGTTAAAAAGTTTGAGGACGGTAAGATTTATTTATTAAGGATGCATTAAATTGATCTAAAGTGACATAAAAGACTTACACTGTTGCAAAAATAAATGCTGCTTTTTTGAACTTTCTATTAATCAAAGAATCCTGAATTATTATTTTTGGGGTGGTTGATTATGATTTCACTTTTCTAACTTAAATTACTGTTTAATGTTGATGTTTGAGCATAAACAACATCTGCAAGTTCAAAGCAAATGGAGATATTTTCTTTTACAGAAATCGCTTTTTAAGCACTACTACAACCGACTGATAGGGACTACACAAGCTTCCTCCCGGGTTAGTGACATCATGAACCCTCAAATTTACATAAACCTTGCCCCTGGAAACACAACAAAGGGGGTGAGTCCATGAGAAGAGGAAGAGTTGTTGTAGTACAGCACATTTGTAAGTCTGCTCAAGCTGTCACATCTGTCTTTTCACATTTATTGCAATACAGTATGGACCACAAATGGCATGTCACTCTGTAGGCATCTTACAACAGTTCCCACACAAGCGATTTATAGATTATCATGACAGAATATGCTAATCAATGACTTGAAGATAGTTAACTCCACATCAGCTACATATATTCATCAACTAACCATTCAGAAACTGTTGCATTCTACATGTTGTCACTTCTTCCTGAGTCTCTCCATCTTTGTCCAACTCCGGTTTAAACATTAAAGGCAGAACAGTTTCTGACATTTTAATGCAGATCTGCTAGTTGCTAAGACACAAGCTCTTGAAGCGCTGCCCTCTGTGCCAGGAGCAGCAGCTCATTTGCATTTAAAGGGACACACACAAAACGATGTGTTTTTGCTTACCCTCAAAAAGGGACAATTTTAACATACTATGAAAAATGATGTGTAGGGTATTTTGAGCTAAAACTTCACATACACACTCTGGGGACTTCATAGCCTGGTTAAAACCAGACCATTCTCAGTAGTAACTGAGTTATGGTCTGGCAAAGCTGCATTAATAACTCATTTCCAAAGGGGCGTCACCAACGGACGTCGCTTAAATGCCTTTGGGCGCAATTGAATAGACCTAAAACCAATCAGAGCGATCGTCATCGTGTAAAGCCATATGCTGCGTCCTAAGTTACACTACGCCATAAAAGTATGTACTCTTTTTGTGAAGAAAAGGTATTTACTTTTAAATGTGTAGCAAAAAAGTAGGCAAGCTTTGGGACACACTACTTCGTCATCTTTATCGGACGGATCTGTCGCGTGCATCCTGTCACGTAAACTGCCCTGTCAATCATCTTGTCACAGTTAAAATCCTCTATTAAATCTAATTTCATTTCCTACCGTTTCGAAGAGAAATGTAGTAGCACGTTCATCTGCCAGTGGGTCTTTCATGGAGACTGTCCTCATGTGTTTGGAATTTGAATATAATAATGCATTTAAAAGTTGATGAGCTTCACCAACGGACGGCGCTCTGGGCGCAATTGGATAGACCTAAAACCAATCAAAGCGATCGTCATTGTGTGAAGCCCGCCTCAACGTTTCTGATTGGTGCCGCGATTTCGACGGATTAGAAATGGGCTTGAATGAGCTCTTTGCCAGACTACTTGTAGAGCAAATCTAAATTTGCCGGAAGTTGTCTGGGTTGTCCCAGGCTAGGGACTTCACAGACTTAATTTACATTTTGTAAAAAGGGGCATTATACCACCCCTTTAAGCAACACAACTGTTGATAATTGATAATAATAATTGATAATAATAATAAGACCTATTTCTTGAGCAGCATATTAGAATGATTTCTGAAGGATCATGTGACACTGAAGACCGGTGTAATGGCTGCAGAAAATTCAGTATTTCCATCACAGGAATAAAATAAATGTTAAATATATTCAATAGAAAAGTTATTTTAAGTTTTAATAGTATTTCACAGTGTTATCCACCAATCAGACTCCTCCGACGGCAGCCAATCCCTGCACACATATACAAAACAACAACCCACAAAAACGGATACCTAGGATCGTAACACTATGTTTACAGTGTTTTTGATCAACATGAAATCAATCTTACCGATTCCAAATATTTGAACTGTAGTGTATGTATTTTATTCTAACTTTACTAACACAGTTTAAAGGGATGGCTGGCCCCAAAATGAAAATTCTGTAATTTTTTCACCCTTATGTAATTTTTAACCATTTAAGTGTTAAGAATGTTAACACTTCTTAAGAGTTTTTATCCTCCTTTGAGCACCGTAGGAAAAATGTTGTGTATCGTGGGTTGTTCTTTTCTATTCAAATTCAATGAATGGAGACTAAACATTTCAAGCCGCAAAAACACCATAAAAGTCTCATAAAATATAGTCGATGTGAAACCATATGATAGTTTTGTATGAGAAATCAGCCTCAGTTTATTGTATCCCATGAAGGATGAGAGTCATATGGGTTTGTAACAACACTTTTGGGTGAACTATCCTTAGAGAATGTTGAAGATGTCGAGACCAGCTCATTCAAGTCAAGGTCAAGACTGAGACCATGAGGTCTGAGTTGGTTTAAGACCATATTCATGGCCTTGGTCTTGTCATGGACTCAACCTTCTTGTGTTACTGGTCTTGACTCAAATAATCAACTACAACTCCGCTCGTAGGTAATGTCACAATGTGCTTCATACTACTTTAAGTATGAATGCCATGGCTGTTACAATAGAAGGTGGGAAGAACTTCAGGACAATGACAGTGACAGAAGCTGATCACATTAGCCAAAATCCAGAAGAGAGAGACAGACAGACAAAGGAAGGTAAACCTGGTTCCAATTATCAGAGTATTATTGACGCATATGTAAAAGGATTATTCTATATAGCCTACAGTAAGTGTTTTGTTATAGTCATTATAGGTGTGAAATGCATTTACTGGAATATTTCTTTTTTCTTTTCCAGTGAACACTTCTGTTTACTGTTCTTTTGCAATGCTAAAGTGATTATGCACAGTTCTGTTGAACTGCTGAAGGATTGTAAAGACAGATTGTGAATAGATTATTGTCATGAGATTGGAGACTTTTTTCCCCAGACACTCATGATAATATTGAAAAAACATTACAATATACCTACTTCTCATTAAGTGTTTGCAATAGGTCTGACATTTTGTTATCAGCATGAATGGATTAGTTGACTTTGATCCACATCCATTATCATGAGTGTGAATGTGTCCATATGCTCTTCTACAACCTGCACTGTATGTGCTCTATATATGTTTGGCTCTTCTGCACACTGATATCATTAATCTGTATTCAGCTTTCATTAAAATCAGTGTTCACTCAATCAATAGCATGTTTCATTTACACTGGAGGATGGCTTTAATGATGATCTCAGCCGTGACGGTCCTTAGACACATGACTTGTGTATTGGTTTTGCACACGAGTCTCCCCATTTGGAAAAACCCTCCAACCCAGAACAAACAATTATAGAGAATCTTTGTAGAGCTGTTAGAGATGTGGGCTGACAGGGAAGAGATGTCACCAATGGACTCGCAGAATGTTGCTGGCAATTACAATGAAACTGGGTCATTCCCCACGGCTAGTTCAATACATAATTACACAGAAACGCCTCAATCCAGCCTCTATTCTTACTGGCTCTGCGGCACAATCATGTAGGAGTCACGCCTGGAGTGAGAACATTTCCGAGAGGTCCAGCTGTGCGTGTGCTCAGGGATGATTTTCACTTCAAGTATCGTTGCCCAATTATGGGCCATTTAGCTTCATTGCATTATCTTTTGGAGTTCCCTTATCTCTGCCAAGGCATGAAGGCCTGGGTTAGGTTTTATTCTAATGAATAAATTATTGTGAGATGCAGACCTTTTTTTGCAGAAATCAAACATGTTTTAGAGAGCTCTTTTGCAGAAGATAAGTGCGGTAAACTGTGCCACTTTTTACTTGCCCTACTAGGCAAGGAAAAATGAAATGGAGGTCCACTATATAAACTATTTATATGCTGTAGACCTCCATTTCATTTTACAACTAATTATCTTTTCAGGATGCCTGCTATCATCTGAAATAAAAAGGCAATTTAAACAGGGTAAGTTGTATCATTGGGGAATTATTTACATTTAAAAAAACAATGATCTCATTTGTGCATAAAGTGTGATTCTAGCAAAGTGTGACGCTAGTGTATATTATACATGTTAATGTATCGACAGCATCTAAAACCTAAGTATTTTACTTATTACAAGTTTGGAAATGAACGAATTTATAGATATTTTTAACATTGAATTTGTGAAATAAATATGTTGATTTCAATGTATTTATTCAATGAGATTAATTAAATGTGAAAATAAATGTGATAACATTGAACTTATTTGCCTAATTTGACATTTAAAACCGTTTTTTTCTGTTCTGTGTAATAGCCATATTCAGCTCATTTCAAAGGATTCTATTCACCCAAGCCGAATCGTTAAAATGAATGAAAATCATTTTCAAAATTATCCCTTAATTATGATTATTTTAACTAAAATAGTTTTTGTTTCTTATATATTGTTGAGAAATGGTTAGGTTTAGATCAGAGTGGGGTGTGCATACATAAATACTGTTACATTTGAGATGCTTTCAATGCGTCTATATTGTACATTTACATGAAATGAAAAAATAAATGAGAATAAAGGAAGTTTAGTAATACATGATTTTTTTTTTTGTTTTTTTGTTTTTTATATATACCACCAAGGAACAGGTTAATATTTAGAATATTTTAATGTAGTGAAATAATGGTCAGCTTTTTATAATAGTATTTGAAACAATATGTCATTATTTTGTTACAAAACATTCAACAAAACGTACTACCACAATTTGAGTCACTGGCACACTTACCTCAAGACATAAGGACTCTAATTGTACCTTGAGACAGGCAGCTATGATTCCTCTACCTGGGAAGTATGAGAAACGCCATCTGGTTTGTGTATCCTTTGACCTTTGATCTGTTTTCGAAGCACACATCTTTTAGGATTTAAGCTCTTAAACTCACTTCCTTTTCCATCGTCTAACAAGAGCCATGACAGTACAAGAGCCATAACATCTTCCAATGATTAAAAATCTCTCCCAAACAGCAATGCCATTGGTAGCAGAAGCTGCAAACATTTATCTGAAGCAGATGTGGCTCTAGGCTTAATTATCTTTATTGATCATTATGTAAAAAGAACCCCTGCTGAGTAAAGAAAACCAATTTGAGATGGTTTTCGTGTCTGTACTTACCTTTAGTTTAAATGTTATCTCTGCTAAAAGCAGAGTAAACTTAAAAGCCCAACATATTTAAAAAATTAGTTTGACCTTACACAAAAGTACACTTTACGGGATGAACATGTGTATCAGTTTATCGGATGAGTACTTTTACTCAACAACATAAAAATAGCTTTCAACACAATTTCTTCTAATAATTAAGGTACCTCCCTCTGAATAAACCCCTTATCAACACAGACCAGAAATGTTCATGAAAACATTTACTAGCTACCCAGTCAATTCAAAAATCTGTTTTATTTTGATCTCTCTTGTTATGTAAATCACAAGTTTCATCATAAAAGTATCAATGTCCAGAATACCCAAAAAAGTGACATTCTATAAACAGATTCCAACAAAAGTTCAGATATAAACTCACAACTCAATAAAGATGATGGTAAATAAACATCTGCTTTCCTAGATCACATTGCCAATTCTTCCAGCATCCCTCATTCACCTCAGCAGTCCTGTGATGGAAGAGGAAGTGAGTTTAAGTTATGTCAGATGTTTGAGCCCATTCATTATTGATAGCAAGCTAGGAGTTTTTCATATCCGTTTCATACATTGTAAACTCTTAAAATGTAAGTTTGTTCATTTAAAGATGCTTATATACACAGAAAAAAAAATTGTTGAAGTATTCGTGCTGCCTTAAAATGTTAAGTTTAGTGAACTTGAAATGTGAAGTTGTACTAAGTGACAACTCGGATATTTGAGTTGACTAAACTTTACTTGTATTTACACACAGATACCAGTAAGGGACATAGAAAGTTACGTAACTGTATGTGCAGGTCTGCACGATCACAAACCTTTGTAGATGTTCTGCAAACTCCAGCCTCAGGAATTACAACAGCAGCAACAAAATATTTCATATTTGTGTCATGTGTTCTAGCTCAAGCACACCTGGTGCAACTAATGAATCATTTCGATTACAACTGTAAATCACCTTGCATGATTCATTTAAATACTCTCCTGCCATACATTTGGCATCTGAAAGGAACACTACAAATACATATGCAATAAGGGTCAGCCGCAAAAATAACCCTGTCCATGCCTTTTCAGCTCTATTTTTTTCATTGCGTGTCTTTAGTAAATCCTGACAGTATTTAAATCCCCTATTTTTTAATGCTTGCTAGCGGAAGCTGTCAGTAAATCTGGCCCTCGTATTGGATATTTTAAGTACAAATTGTTTTGAGGTTCTAAATGGCTAAACATTGAAAGAATTGCGACTGAGAGGTGGAAATGTATTAGGCTTTCCCAGCACTAATTACTGTTAGATAGCTGATATATGACTGACAACCTGAGTTCAGAGGTGTTTGTGGTAATTGATAGCCCATTGTGAAGTGGCACCGCCTCTCTGAGGTGACTGACTGGGGTCCAGAGTCAGCGGATGATAAAATCTGTATGGACTGTGAGGCGTGAGGTTAGCCGCACTCTCCTGAGGGTCTTACAGGGCAATCAGAAGCTGAAAGTTGGAGGGGCTGATCTCTCGGGAGCTCCAATTTCCACGTGTACACAGTGCCTCTATTGAGCCCAATATCCACCAAAGCACTACAAGCTCTCTTCAAAGCAGCAAAACACTAAAGCAAGATGGATTGCAGTGTTTCATTAAAGAAAATGATCATTCGAGTGTGTTCAGCTTAGTTGGACATTTTTAGGGTTTGAAATTTATAGACTGGGAATTATAGGCCAGAGTGACAGTAATGTCTCAGACAAAGTGGTTTGAATGTCTGTTCAAAGCTTTCCCTTTGGTCAAATTATTTAGTCTGTTCTAAGAACCCATTTTTTCTTAAAAATAACTTCACATTTTCATTCTTAGAGCTATTCTGAAAAGATAGTTTTATTCAAATATATCAGATGACAATTTTGATGGCAGATAATTTGGTAGCACTTTTCCTTACATTGTTCATGTTACATTCTTGGGCCGGTAAGATTGATTTTGTAATGATTTTGAAAGTCTCTTATGCTCACCAAGGCTGCATTTATTTGATCAAACATTCTGTAAAAACAGTGTTATTGTGAAATATTATTACAATTTAAAATAATTGTTTTGAATTTGAATTTTAAAATGTAATTTATTCCTGTGATGACAAAGCTTAAAGGTATAGTGGAGGATTTTATTTTTCTGGGTGGATCATCAAGACTATTGGTCCTCCTTTGTCAATCATTCTGGTGATATGTTTACGTAAGGCCGTCGTACGTGCTCGTCCCTAGGTAGTTTTCGCTTTCTGCGCATGCGCACTTTCAGGTGTATATGTGTGGTGAGCTACAGTTTCAGCCATTCATTGAAGCTCGCTGTTCTCACCGGGTTTTTTCAAAATGTCTGAGGGTCGCAAGAGAAAAAGTGTCTACGAATTGTAAACAGAGCGTGCATGAGGAGAACTAGGCTCGTGCATGCTCTCTCGTGCACACGTTTAATAGGCGCTCCCTCTCGGGAGCAGGTAGAGTGTTGCGCATGTGCATTTTTTCAAAGGGAGAGGGAGGTTCTTTTCTAAAGCCATTACTCCAGTATTCAGTGTCACATTATCCTTCAGAAATCATTCCAATATGTTGATGTGTTGCTCAAGAAACATTTTTTATTATTATCAACGTTGAAAACAGTTGTGCTGTATTTTTATTGAAACAATTTTTTAAGGATTCTTTGATGAATAGAAAGTTCAAAAGAACAACATTTGTTTGAAATAGAATTATTTTGTAATATTATAAATGTCTTTACTGTCACTTTATCAATTTATATTCTTGCTGAATACAAGTATTATTATTATTATGTTTTTATCATACTGGCCCAAAACTTTTGATAGAGGGTGATCGAGAATGATAGTATATTTAAAAAATTATTATCGGTAAATAATTAAACATTTTTAGTCATAGTGTTAAATAAGTCATTAGTGTTATAAAATAACATAATCACTAAAATGTAAATTAGTTTAAAATCAATTTGTTACATAATACCACCAAGTAGAGGAGTGGAGCTTGCAGTGTTAAATGTTTTTCTACTGAGACAGACCATTTATTATTACCTCTGCATCCATGGGAAACGCTTTAGGGATTTTCTTTGAGCACAGGAGCGAGAGGGAGTTTTATTCAGCTTGATCTCTAAAAGGAAAATTCAGGAGGTCTCCCCAGGGAAAAGGATACTTCCTCCAGGTCTGCAGAGTTCACCCAGGGATGTTCTTGTAGTGTGTACTTGACAGCAGAGCAAGCTTGTCTGCTGATGAGGAATCCAGATTACCTCAAAAATGTAGTGCAAGAAGGATTTAGAAAGATATCAATAGATTATTCATACTCATTTTATAGATGCTCCCCTAAGTGAAAGAAATCAAATACAATTGCTTAAAATGAATCTTCATTTAGTCATTTAGCCATAAAATTGGCAGATATACCTAAATAAGATGTATAATGGCTATGTAGACATATAAATGTTGGATACTGGTTGTAGACATATAAATGTTGGTCTTATTTAATTTCTTATTTTTGGACATTATAGTTCAGTATTGCACAAGAACACAATATCTTTCCTTTCACAGCAGATGGTGGCCCTTTAGTTATGATAGAATTGTGAGCAAAAGATGGTTTTATGACATTTACTGCATGTTCTAACCCATTGACTTTGTCTAGTTCATATATAGTTCATGTCGTCATATCCATGTGGATCTGGCAGTCGTACTGAGGGTTTTCTTTTTCTGAGGAGGAGGTAAAGCGAGTCAGTGCCACCTCAAAATAATTTGGATGAGAAAAGATGCAACATTATAAAAATGCCACAAAATATATGATCATAGTGTGTGAATGTCATTTGCCTCCTTTGAGCTCATTGAGATTTTAATCATGCAATGAATTTGAAGGGGATATTTGCTGAATCGGTCAAACTGGTAGAAATGGACAGAGTAATTACGGATAATTAAGTAATTACTCACCCACTCAGATATCACTAGTTTTTGTCACAGCTGTATGAATTTGCTTGACATTATATGGTGATGTGTAAGTGAATTAATAGTTCAAAATTATAATAGCCAAACACTTTTTGTTCTTTCAATGGATTAAACCCCTCAAAACTAGAGAGGACTTTGCTGGATATGGTTAATTGGTGAAATTATTTCCCTTCAGCCGGTAAAGCTCTGGACAGTCTCTACATTGGCTATTGGGTAAGATTGTTAAAAGAAAAAGGGAAGGAAAAATACACAGATGGATTGTTATTGCAGGGTGGATGTCATAGCAACAAAGCAAGAGACTGAAAGACAAAAACTCCCTCAATATTTAAAGCTAATTCCTATCTCTCTAGTGTGTGTGTGTGTGTGTGTGTGTGTGTGTGTGTGTGTGTGTGTGTGTGTGTGTGTGTGTGTGTGTGTGTGTGTGTGTGTGTGTGTGTGTGTATTTATTATGCAATTATGCAAGTTTGCAATGAACAAATCAAACAAAGTGTTTTCCCCAATTTCAGCTGAAAATGCAACTTTTATTGACTTCTGTAGTCTCAAAATGATTCAACTCCTTCATGACAAGCATCTTTAGTACTTAGTAGAACACCCTTTTGCTGTTATGACCTGCTGAAAACGAGATGTATAACCAGACACCAGCTTCTGGCTGCGTTTCTGAGGAATCTTCCTCAGAACAATGGCCTCCATTTCAGTATTATTCATGGATTTGCGTTTTGCAAGTGCCTTCTTCAAATCCCACCAGAGACTTTCTATGGGGTTCAAGTCAGGTTACTATGATGGCCACTGCAGAATCTTCCAGGACTTATTCTGCACCCAAGCCTTGGTGGAATTTGAGGTATGCTTGGGATCATTGTCTTGATGGAAGGTCCAATGACGCCCAAGCTTCAACTTCCTCACGGCATGTTTTCACCTAGGATTTCCTCTTGTGCTTTTGGGTCAGTAGTGGTGTACGTCTTGGAGTTCTGGCATGGAAACCGCATGCGTTTAGTACGCGCCTTTCTTTTCAAGATGAAACCTCAGTGCCTGTTGCCACCAAGTCTTGCTGCAGGTCTTTTGCAGTCACTCGAGGGTTTTTCTGAACTTGCCTTCTCAGAAATCTGGTAGCTTCCTTTTCCTGCCCCGACCAGGTAGAGTAAACACTGTTCCTTTCACTTTGAACTTGCGAACTATGCTTCCAACAGCAACGGTGTCTCAAGGAACATTTAGGTCCTTCGCTATTTTTTTGTATCCTGTTCCTTGTTTGTGAAGGGCGATGATATCTTCTCGTAACTTTTTGGACCATTCTTTTGACTTAGCCATATTTCTAACATGCATTCAAACGTGACACTCAACAAACCTACCCTGTTCAGATATTGTGTTCTAGCTCAAGCACACCTGGTGCAACTAATGAAACCCTTGATTAGTTGCATCAGGTATGCTTGAGACAACAGCTGTTTTGCAGATTTGTGCTTTTGTGAGGGATTCTATTCAGGGGGTTAAATAATTTTGAGACTGCAGAAGTCATTAAAAGTTGCATTTTCAGTTAAATTTGGGGGAACCACTTGATATTTGTTGTGTTTATCTATTTCAATTACTTTTGTTTGATATGTTCATTGCAAACAGCTGAAAGTCTGTACATTTTGCCAATTAACCTGATTTGCAATGATGGTTGAATAATGTAGATTACAACTGTACATACTGTATATATACACACACTGATCAACCACAACATTAAAACAACTGACATGTGAAGTGAATAGCATTGATTATATCATTACAATGGCACCTGTCTCAAGAGGTGGGATTTATTAAGCTGCAAGTAAACAGTCAGTTCTTGAATTGCAGGTGTTGGAAGCAGGACAAATGGAAAAGCTAATAGATCTGAGTGACTTTGACAAGGGCCAAATGGTGATGGCTAGAAGACAGGGTCAGAGCATCTCCAAAACGGCATATCTTATGGGCTGTTCCTGGTATGCAGTGGTTAGTACCTACCAAAAATGGTGCAAGGAAGGACAACAGGTGAACTGGCATTAGGGTCATGGGCGCCCAAGGCTTATTGATGCATGTGGGGAGCGAAGGCTAGTCCGTCTGGTCGGATCGCACAGAATAGCTACTGTAGCTCAAAATGTTGAAAAACTCAATGCTGCTCATGATAGAAAGGTGTCAGGACACACAGTCTGTCAGAGTGCCCATGGTGACCCCGTCCACCTTCAAAAGTGCCTGCAATGGAAACTTTGCAAAGAAGGTTGTCTGGTCTGATGAATCACATTTTCTTTTAGATCAGGTGGATGGCTGGGTGCGTGAGCGTGTTTACCTGGAGAAGAGATGGCAGCAGGATGCACTATGGGAAGAAGGCAGGCCGGCTGAGGCAGCGTTATGCTCTGGAAATGTTCTGCTGGAAAACCTTGGATCCTGGAATATGGATGGATGTTCATAAATGGTATCATTCTGTATCAGTATCATAAGCAATTAACTTTGATATACCCGAATCCAGTTATTATAAACTTCTGTTAGTGGGCTATATTCAATAACATTCTCCCATAAATATGTTAGCACAATTTAGAGATGTCTAAATGAAATATGACCTCAGCAGGAAAAGTAATTAAAAACTCTGTGAGTGACATGAACAATAGAATGGCAATAATCTAATACACCTCCATAAAAGGGGGGCCTAACTGACTTGGCATGATTCAGAAAAAGAAGCAGCGACCTAAATCTGAAACAATGAAAACAATTCTGAGAGACAAAATGTTACAGGTAATTTGAATTAGGCCTGTCTGCCCTCTGTTACACATTCATTTAATGACATTTCTCAATGAAAAGCTGAAATTGAACAGGATTGAATTTCCCTTCATGCTGTGATTACAATGGGATGATCAAGGGTGAGGGAAGCCATGAATGTGATTCCCAGTGGACTATAGAGTGAATCTCCCCCTTTCTATCTGCTCTCAGACCTTAATGATCCTCAATCAGTTTAGTCGTACCCTAGTCTCCAGATAAACACATTTCAGTAGCTCATTTATTTTCATGAGTTTCGGAGATAGACCTCGCTCTTTGCAGCTGTCACTCCTGATTTTTCCATATTGCGCTGACACTCTGTCCAACATTATAGAGCATGGGGCTTCATGCGTCTATACAGGTGCAAAATCTGGTCTTATTGCCATAAATAAGCTGAAGGATTGTGGGTGCATGTGCATTTGCATGCTTTAACCTCATATCCTATAAACATCTCTAACCTCTAGAGCTTGTGTCCTCTGTTCCCTTGGCAACCAAATATAAAATCTCAGAAAGGATAAGAAAAATGGCATGCACTGACCAAGGGAGGGATGCTTTATGAGTTTTGGTTGGGTGCATTTGAACAAAGACAGAAATTTGGTCCTTTTTCACAGGGTGGAAAAAAAATAACCCTTGACGGTAATACAAGCTGGGCCCCTTCAGATAAGAACCTTCGCCTGTGGTTCAGTGATAGCAGTTTATTAGAATTATGTGTTACTCCTCAGAGTCGAAGTAGGTTGGTAAGGCTTTGAGAAAAGACAGACAAGATAGATGTGATTTTAGTACTGATACAGGAGATTGAAAAACAAATGCATAATGGAATGTTATACCGTCATGTAATTGCTGGAATTGGAAGCATGAGAGAATAAAGACTAGGTTACCTTTGCCCGTGGCTAAAATTTGGCTTTGAAAGAAAATCTTTTCATTTTAAAAAGTTTTCATGGATGATATTCCATTCAGTAGCAAGATAAAACAAGGAATATGATCCATAAAGGCTTTGAATTTATTTGACTAATGGTAAACCTTGTTGCCATTGCTCAAAAGGATTTAGGAAAAAATTGTTTTACTCAAAGAATAAACTAAAGCCTCTTACCCCACATCAAGGGTATAGCTTGAGGAAACTGAGAAGCTTTGAAAACTGGTGTAATAGATATGTCCTCCAACACCGGCAGTGATGCATCTGTTGGTAAAGTTTGGTGAGATAATTGAAAAGCTGAACAAATTTTTTTTCCCAGGTTCCCCTTTTTTGTGTTCATGATGGTTGCTTAACCAAGTACAACATTTACCAACTATGTTTGTGTTACATTTATGGATTTGACTATTTTGTCCAAATGTATTTGGAATATACATTTCATCAGTTTGGTAAAGCTCCATGCTTTACCAATTGAGCTATAGGAACATAAATTAGGAACTTCAGTAACAAATGTAATTAAGTCAATGATCATTCCTTTAATTTTTAAAGTTAAAGTAAGAGAGGGGTGACTGTCATTCTGGATGTTCTCAGACGAAAATGTGTTAAATTGTCATTCGCCTTGGGAGGGACATCATAAATTGTGCAAGACTTTGATTTGGCTGGTTTCTCTTGGATCTGTCTCGAAACATGTGTAGGGAAGGGGACAGGTTATTTATTTTTACAAACAGCCATCTGTCGTGGCAGATTGCAAAATGGCTGCCCTCTAAATATGATTTGAATCCAGAGCAGGACACAACCCCAAAGAACAACACACTGGGGCTTAAAAACTTTCCAGTATAACATATTGGCCTAAATTTAATTTGCATATTCATTTGCATTTTTTATCTGTTGTCATATTGTCTAATACAACTCAGTTACAGTAAGCATATGTTTTATGATTGCCAATTTGATACTAGTACATCAACCAGATTCTTTTTTCTGAGTGTAATTCATAATGGTTCCTTTCATTTCATAGAATGGCTCCCAGTGTTAACCAGGCCATTATTTGTCATGCAGTACAACACCAATTGGTTGATGACCTGAACAGACATGAAGAGAGAGAGAGAAAGAGAGAGCATTTACTTTCATAAAGTTCTTAGAGGACATCTCAATGAGGACAACTTTCATTAAAATTGAATTGCTGAGAATTGAAATGGATACATTTAATTTGGCCCCTACTGCACAATCATTACTAAAATGTCACCAGTGAGATTTTTCCACTGAATTAAAATACATAAGGCAAACCACATTAACTGTGTAACTCTTATAGGTTATCATGGTGTGAAAATACATCAATGCAATACATCTTCATAAAGATCTCATTAGAAGTAGGCAGTCTAATACACTTTACATTCTTGTATTCCATATGCCCTAAAATGCGCAGCCATTCATTTTCATAAATGGTTGGAATCCAGAGACATGCTTGTATAAGATACTATATCTTCATGAAATTTACAGGTTTATATGCGGACCTCACAAGTGGAAAAAGAAGGTTTGGATTACAGAGCTGTCAATCAATCACTCTGGTCTAGATATGGACCCACCAGGAAAACGAGCAAACAGATGGCTTGGTGTCTTGAGAATGAAGCTTCCTCACCCACCCCCCACAAACCCCGAAAATAAACCATTGGTAAGATACTATAAGCTCCTTGGATTTGTTTAAACTCCTCATCCAGACTAATGGAGAATTCACCGCAATTTACTGCTGGTTCTTAATCTTGTGCATTAACCATTCTGATTGACACATCACTTCTGGTGTGTAAGGATACAAAGCAATCCTTTTCTCATTTTAAAATTACATTAAGCATATCATAGAGACACAAAAATACAAAAAACAAAGGTATTTGACAAATATTTGGTCCCATATTTGCAGATGGGTTGAGCTCTATTTTTGGGGCAGGCGTCTGATCCTGTGGTCCTAAAGCTGTTGAGGGGACTGGGGACTTATACTCAAGCAGGTGTCCCCACTGTCATCTGTCTCACTTCTCAGGGGAACCACCAGCAGATCAGCAGCAACCTTCTGACAATAGAAGACGAGCAATGATCAACTTTATTCCCATCTAAAAAGGTACATTTTATTACTATACTGTGTGTTTTGTGGGAAACTGTGTTTGATTTGTATTATTGCCCTTAGAATTCAATGCATTCTCCAAAATTTCAGTAAAATAGTGTGTTCAATATACAAGCTTTCTGATAATCCAGAAATTAATTGGTTTTCAACCTCCTGAGATCTCTCTGTTTATATAGTTTTCACAACAAAGCAATAAGATGCTTCATCAAATATTTATTTCGTTTTCATTTACCCATTTTCTTGTGAAATTTAATCTGACAGAAAAAAGCCTATACACACCCATATGAAGTATTGATCTATACCCATCTAAAATTAAGCAGCACTCTGTTTTCATACATTTCAAGTGTTCTTGTTGGATTTGGCCAGGGTTCTGCTCACTTCTCCCCCCTCTTGACCTGGATAATAAGATTAAAAAGCCCTCTGATCAGTAATGCATGCAACATCTCTGAGGGAATATTTTGAAAGCTCTGAATGTATTTAGTGTATAATGCTGACTGTAAATCACAGAAAGACTGACACGCACTCCATGGTGATTACACAGTGCAACTGTGAAGATGTGGGTCAATCTCTGAAGGAATTGCGCATAGTGGGAAGTGAGGATAGATGAGGAAAGAGATGACAGAAGGGAGATGGCTTGAGCTCCCATAAGGATTCCAGGCATGCTCAGGACTGATATTGAATCCTGGTCTTATGCATGTCCTGTAAATAAAAATCTACTGCAAACAAAGAGACTTGCCTCTTAACGCTTTTATCTGGTGTCGGAGGAAGGCAAGAGAGAGCGAAAAACTAAATGATAGGGTAGGGAATCACATTCTTTGGTATTCTGTTTTAACAATGAAGTGGCATTGTCGGCATTTGGTTTTATAGAGAAGGCTTTGCAGTAAAGGTCAGGAAGACTGCACCTTGTCTAGATGTAGTTTAATATGAAAACAGAGCACCACAGACATATTAATGACTGCAATGGTGTACTGTAGGTTTAGTGGGATTTTTTTTTTTTTATCTAAGGCCATATTGAAAATCAAAACTATAAATAATCAATGTTTTAGTATTTAGAGGCATAAAATGAATTTGAAATGTTTAAGAATTAAAAGACATATTCTTATTAACTTTCTATTTGTCATTTCATTTCATTTTAGTTTTTGTTTGTGTTATTGTTGGTTTTAGTTTATTCAGTTTTATTTTAGTTTTAGTATTTTAGAACTGCCAAAGTTAATGCGCTAACTGGTATGATTTTAAAATTTCACAATTGGATATCTATATAGTAGCATTTTCATGTTTAATGCAGGCAGGCTGTAATCATTTTTAGTTTTTTACCATGTATCAAAATATATTTTAATTTGGTTTTGCAGTCATTAAAATGTAATTTAGTTAACATTTTCCCAGTTATTTTTATTTATATATTTATTTTTTTATTTTAGTTTTTGTTAACAAAAATAATACTGTTCTAAGAAATAGTCTCACATACAAAGGAATTCTAAAATTCATGTTGATTTTCAATTGTTTTACATTACAAATGTTGTGTTCATCATTAGTTGAAAGGCACTGCTTGATTCTGTACATGTCACATGCACATTTACAGGTGCTGGTTTTCATTGGTTAGATAATCTCACTGCACACTTTATCCTTTATAGTGGACTCAGATCCCATGGTGCTGCAGTGCGAGGATGAGCAAAGGCTGTGCCTTTTTCTGAACTAGAATCAGTCTGTCTGGACGTGGGATTAAAGGGTGAGGAGGGACATGAAGCTTTTTAGACAGCTCAAAATCTTCAAGGACTTTGCACGCAAAGATGGACTGGTTGTGATTATCAACCCCTGTATTAGTGGTGTTGTTACTTGTTGAATCAGGCTCAAAGTTGCCTTTACACTACAGAGTTTGTGTTATGGATAGAGTGTTGCTGTGTGATTCTATAGATACTTGGCTTAAACTATTCTAACAAACCAACAAGTGGAAATTATTTTGTGGCTTCCTTTGTGTTGGATTGATTTCAGATCTCAAAAGCTTCCAGGGTATGGTTTGATATATTTCATTAGGCTTAAAGGCAGCTGTGTTGGAGATACTTAAAACCACAAACCAGAACACACCTACTTTGAAGTTCAGCATAATTCATTGTGCTCACGTTGCTGATTTGTGTATGACATCATGAAGGATGTGGTGATGTTCTGGTCCAGGAGTGGAAAGGCTAGTAGCTTTCCATTCAAATGTGAAGTTCACAAGCTAAATTCAGAACTGCATGCTTAATCATTATGAGTCACTGCAACCTTAAAGGGTTATTTCACCCAAAAATGAAACTTCTGTCATTAATTACTCACCCTCATGTCGATCCAAACCCGTAAGACTTTCGTTCATCTTCAGAACACAAATGAAGATGTTTAGTGAAATCTGAGAGCTTTCTGTTCCTCCATTGACAGCCTACGCAGATTAGATTTACCTCAATCAATTTTTTTTTTCTCTTGTGAATCCTTTATATTTTTACATATAGACATGGTAATGTATGACAGTGATTTCATTCATGTAGCTCATTTCCTTCTGGCTAAATACATGGTGTTACAACACACCTGGTTTCCCCTAATCAAAAAGACATTAGAATCTTTGAACCTTGGTAAGTTAAATCATATTGGCATGATTTATATGTATTATCTTTTGTACCTTGGTAAAGAATAAGTTAGTGCTTGTTTCAGAAATAACAAACCTTCAACAAGATATACTTTCCTATTTGTAAGAGTGCACCCATTTCAGTTACCAATAGAAACGGAAGGCTAGGACATTGCAAACATTGAATAAGCCTCTGAGCTGTCACAAACAATGATCTACATGTGTGAGTGTGTTCTCGTACCGCCTCTGAAAAGTAAACTTTTATATGCGAACCAAGGAAAGCTGTTAATTATGAGTGTTCAAAGAAAAGAGAGTGTGATTTAAAGGCTAACCAGCTTCCTATCTAAGTGCTACCAGATATGATGGAGATTTTGTCCTCCTGTTAGTATTTACTGAGCTTAACGAGAATATATGAGATGAGATGGTGGCTAAAATTCACCAAGGAACCCCATGAGCATCATGGCCGTCCAAAGATAACAAGCAAAACAATGTGCTGCAAGAGACAGAGGCACTGCGGATAGTGGCTTGCCAAGAGCGGCTTTCCGGGGTATTTGATTGCAGAATTGCTCCTGAATTACCTTGGCAAGAATACAGGTTACACTCCGTTGACAGGGAGAGGAACTCATGCCAGGAGAGTAGTGGGTATCATTATGCTATCATGTTTGCAGGCTGTTTGCCCTACCGTTGTGTTAATGGCTTTTCTTCATCTTTTATCATTTCTCTGAGCAAGTTGAGCATTAGGTTTATTGCATTTTAAATTAAAGATAATTAGTCTACATTTCTGCACACAATAAACCTCAAGCACTATGAGGAAAATGAAGCTTCTTAAAGGGCCAGTCCACACATAAATAAACAAACTGTCATCTTTTATTCACACTCATGTTGTTCCAAATCTGCATAGCAAGGACAATTTATAGTGCCTACATCTGCTCTAAAAAGGACCAAAAAAACATGATAAAAGCAGTCCATAAGACTCACAAACAATTTTTTTGCTCACACAAAGCTATAATATGACACTTTTAGGGTTTTTTCCCCTTTTTGGAACTTGACATCTACTGTTGACTATGAACAATGTATATCATTGTATCTTTTAATGCAAACTGTCTCTTTAATTCTTCCTGCAGCATGTTACCTGATTCACCAGCCCAAATTACCACACATTTATATAAGCCAGAATAACAGGCTTTAAAATTAATTATAGATGATATTTTAACTTGGTAATTATGGATATTGCACCTTTCATCGCCCCCATGCTTTCCCCCTATCCTGTTTATAAGGTACAGGTTTGCTGTATGAGAAATTACTACCTTTATACTTCTTTGTCAAGTGATGCATTAAACAAAAGTTTCAGTGGAAATCATTGAGTGAAGGATATAATGATAGGTTTTGCTGAACCAGAAAAGGCAAGATTGGTGATGCAGACCATGTAGTTTTGTAACCGAGTTGTTGAGACAGAAGACACCTTTTGAACTTTTACAAACCACAATATTAAGTGTTTAGAGTTATATTCAGTAATCAATTGTTTGAACATCCCTGTAACTTTTGAGCAGCCTTAATAGCATCCTTTGATTTAAAGGATAGTCCGTTGTATTGTGTTGAATGGATGTTTTGGCTCCATGACTCCTGTTTATAACTGTCCAGACCTCTTCCCTGACTGCCAAAGGCTTCTTTCTGTAAACTGACCCTAATGGGATGGTTCTAGTTGCCAGGATCAAGAATATAATTGCTCTTAAAAGCCGTAAAGTGACAGGAGCCTGTTTGGACAGAGGATTCTTTGTAGAAAAAAGCAAATACGCTTGAATTTAAGTGTTGCACTGCTAAGTCAGCACTTGTCAGGTCTATAGACAGCAGTCCATAGCAGGTATAGTTTACAAAAATAATCAGAGAGGTTATGCTCTCAAGTTAAACTCAAGTTTGCTTGATACGTAAATAATCCCTCCCTAAAAACAAATATGAAAACCTTTTGCGCTTCTCAAAAATCTTGACCATTCTCAGGCTGTTTGTTTTGTTTTGTTTCAGTCTCTATGAACAACACTCTTGGCTTCCTTCTAAGATACTGTATGAGACTAAACTTCCACAATGAAATGTCCGTTCTTTGATGACATGCCAATCTTGGCTCCTGAAATGGGTCTAAAAAGGGTTGTGAGCTGAGCTTGCGTGACACATAACGGCCAACTACAGCAACTGAAAACACACAGAATACACACTACCCAGCTGTCCTGCTGCTCCCCACTGGGCTCTGGCACAAACAAAACTCATTTGGCCTCAGCTCCCCCGAATTGAACACAGTGTCCATGGAGAGAGAGCTTCATCTTTCCACAGTCAAGTGCACTTGGCACCCAATTAATGACCAAAGGATGAGGGAAAAAACACCTTCCACTGCACTTTTTGCTGTGGCCGTTTGTTTTGACGAGAGGAAGATTAGCCATCAAAATAGACAGGTAATGCGCCAACTCCTCCAAGCTCAATAAAATTGTTTTTCTTTCACTAAAATGTGAAGAAATTGAGTTTTTGAGTGTTATTTACAGCTAGGGTCTCTTGAAGACCTTTTCTTCTCTCTGAGAGAGCGAAACATTCTGCCATAGGATCCAGTGCCAGATGAAGAGCATCAGTGCCAGCTCCTTTTCATTCTTCACAACAACCAGTGGCATTATTTAGTCTGCTGTGTTGCTAAAAACAGGCTCATCGATGCTCAACGACACTCAGCGCTCCAGATCCATGGGACCGTGTTTAAGCATTCTGACATCATACTCTCTCAGATGCTCTTGAGTAGCAGATGACCATTCTGTCACTTCACAAACAAGACAGAAGGAACTTCTGCTGAAGATGAGAACTGACCATGGGAAACAGGTGAACTCCTGATACTTGCAAGATATTCCGAACGATCATGTGAGACTGTAACTTTAAACTCAAACTGTGACGGAATAGTGTTCCATTACACGAGCACTCAGCATTTAAATATTTTTTTTTTCAATATAGGCTCATTGGAAATATGTGCTTCTTGATTAAATTGTATTAAAACTTCAAAAAACGTTTACATAACCATACAATTTACAGTGTCTGGCTGAAATGAACACTAGTGGCAGTAAAACACAAAAAAACTTTTGTTCCTTTTCACACAAAATATGATTGCGTGGCAGATTATGGTTTAATAAAGATTTATTTTTCCATCGTTCCTTACACAATACGGCAAAACACTTTTACCATAGTGCATGGTTTACTTTGTAAACTAGCCTAATACATTTTAAATTTTGTATCGCATAACTAGCTCCATGAAATAGCCACAGCACTTGATAAAACTTCAAAGAATTGTAGAAGCAAGCTAAAATGGCATAGTTGCTTCATTAAATGAATTTATGAGTTTGCTTTTGCTAACTCTATCGGTTGGTTTAGGGTAGGGTTATTGGTAAGTGGTATGTTAATTTCTAAATGCAATAAAACATAAACCTTTTAGCGCCACACATCAAAAATGTTCCTAACTGGTGCAATACTACAACAACCAACATAATAAAGCATTGCCAGATTCAAGTTAATCTGTTTTGGATCAAACTGAATGTGATTTTAGTGCTACTCACTATACATTTCACTTTGAAAGTGTCATGAAATATCATGAAACATATTATAATTCCCAATGAGCTGGGTTTTTTTTGTGTGTGTTTATTATGCTCTGGTTTATATGGATTTATGCTGACACTTTGCAGCATATTATGAAAAGGAAATTTGCAATCAACAATGATTAATTAATTTACTGTCACTCACTGGGGTGGAACACTTTCATAAGCTACACCTTTGTACCTAAAGATTGCATATTAGTACCTCATATTGGTACCAAAAGTATACATTTTAAGGGGTATCATCCCAGTGACAGCTTTTGTATAATTTTGTCTAAGAATGTATCAAGATAAAGTTAGTAGTATTTGGCTGGCCATGTGATCTTAAAATGGCTGCCAGCTTGAGGCAGCTACTCCATATACAATAAAACAGCTTTTATTAGGCAATATGTGCATGTGACTTGTGAGATTATACATCATTTTTTTCAAAAGTGTTATTAATTTAATTATTTATTTATTTAATGAGGAAAAAACACGTATCAAGGACCAAATGATGTAGAGCTGTGGTCCGGAGACGTGCAGCAGCTGTTCGGGCATGTTCTTGGCTCTGTGGCTTTAGTGTTTAGTGTCTGTTTTGCCTCATCCAAGGCTTTCTTTCCAATCCACCATTCAACTGTGCAAAATGGCCAGACACTGGCCTGGTCCGGTAGTAATCAGAGAAGCCTGTCTGCCCTAGAGGACAAATAGGATTTAGCATGGCTTGGATTCTTGCTCTTTTCCCAATGACAAAAAAAGCACAACCTCCTCAGCTTTCCTCTAGAAGACTGAAACAGTGAGGTCATTTTCTAAGTGTCTCCTGAAAAGTTATCCTTCATCTGATGGTTAGACCTGACCAGACATGAAGATTGCAACGGCAGCAAATCAATCATTAAAGTGTTTAGATCCATTGAAAGAAATCCAGAAAGAAAGAAAATGAGAAGGTGGTGACTCATGCCTATGAGGTAGCTTAGTGTAACAGTTGGTCTGGGTAATGGCCTGGACAAATAGCCTTTTCTCCACAGAGATTAGACATGGAAGTCTTGGAAAAGGTGATGCGTCCAGGGTCAGGAGTGTGTCAACATATACTCATATGATCATGCTCCTCAACTACATCAAACAGATTCAGTAAGATCGATAAGATTAAACCAACTCTTTTGTCTAATAATATGGCTCTTTCGCTCTGAAGTTAAAAATAAGTTTCTGCAGAAGCCATATGACAGTTTAAAATTTGTGTATGGATGAGGTGTTAATGAATTGAAATGACAAGAAGTGTCAAATCTACTTATGTGCTTTAAGATACTGTACTATCTTTCAGAAAAACCTTCTGGTCAAACTTCTGAGAAAATTGCTTCTAAGAATATCTTAGTGAAAAGTAGCACTTGTGTGTGTACATGTGTGCATCTTAATTAGACAACACTTCAATGAGTATGTTGGCACACATTTAATCACCCATAGTGTTTTTGAAATAAGTCTTTTGTGCTCACAAAGGCTGCATTTGATCAAAAATACGATTAAACAGTAATATTGTGCAATATCCTGTCCTATAACTGTTTCTGTTTTATTACATTTTAAAATGTATTCCATTACTCCAGGCTTCAGTGTCAAATGCTCCTTCAGAAATCATTCTAATATACCGATTTGGTGCTTGATAAACATTTCTTATTATTAGCATTTTTTTTAAATTTGTGACCCTGGATCACAAAACCAGTCACAAGTAGCATTTGTGGCAATAGCCAATAATACATTGTATGGGTCAAAATTATAGATTTTTCTTTTATGCCAAAAATCATAAGGATATTAAGTAAAGATCATGTTCCATGAAGATATTTTGTAAATTTCCTACCGTAAATATATGAAACATTTATTTTTGTGAGTGAATGCAGCACAATCGCAAACATAAATGGACAACTTTAAAGGCGATTTTCTTAATGTTTTGTTTTTTTTGCACCCTCAGATTCCAGATTTTCAAATAATTGCATCTCTGCCAAATATTGTCCTGTCCTAACATCAATGCAAAGTTTATTTATTCAGCTTTCAGATCTCAATTTCAAAAAAAATTACCCATGTGACTGGTTTTGTGGTCCATGCAGGGTCACATTTATATTTTACATTTTGTTCTATAACAGGGGGCATCTTGTGTGTGTGTGTGTGTGTGTGTGTGTGTGTGTGTGTGTGTGTGTGTATATATATATATATACAGGGCTGGAAATGGGGGGGGGGACGCGGTGGGACGGAGTGGGGGGAGTGAATTTCGAGGGGGGACAAAAAAGGTTATATATAGGCTATATATATATATATATATATATATATATATGCAGGTTCACACATAGGCTTAAAGTGTCTCTGCTGCGCTTTAATCCTTTGGATGAGGATAAATGGAAGAGTGTTTTCTTTTCGCCAACATAAAATTATTTTTTTTTTCATTTCTCAAGGTCTAAATGTCAAATGGAAATTAGCAAAATATACAGACAATGGCTTTCTTGTAGGAGGATAGAACAACAACTGAAGTGGATACAAAACAGTATATCATTAAAATAACCCTAAAAATAAAGAGAAAATAGTTTGCTGTCCCCTAATCATCTTAATATGTAAATCTGCACATTGCTATAGTTGCGTGCACGTATGGTGTTCATGTGCATTCTGGTTTTTGCACAAACACAAGCAATCATACCAGCAGATTAATAGAGCATGGAGATGTGTTTACTGCCACTGCTTTAAGAGCTCCCAGGAGGCAATAATAACTCTGTGTGTCAATAGCAGGGCACATCACAGACGGCCAGTATGGTGCTACCATATGCCAGTCTCAAGAGGAGGGATCGTGATAAAATTGTCTCAACCAGGGCTGTGGAGAGAGGGGGACAGTGGGTAGAGACACTCTCTCAATCATCAATGTAGGTGATAGTGGGTAACGGTAACAAGAGGAGTGGAGGGGTCTTAGGTCATTGTGGTTGGTAATATGGTTGGCGGAGCTTTTACTAGTATAAATGCTTTCACAATGCAGGTGATTGTTTTTGTGAGACTGAGTGCAGGCATGAATTTATTGCACACAAAAAGACATTGAGCGATCTCTATCTGATCCGTATTGCATGTCATGCTGGGACTGGATGAGCCCATATAGACATCCCAGAGTCTCTCATATAGACGATGTTCTAATTCTCTTAGGGCACGATCAGAGCATTGAGCCAGGGCTGAAACCCTTTATACGTGAGACTGACTGTGAAATGCAGCACTATGTATATCCATGCCTTACCTTTTCTGGTTGAATACAGATGTCTCATTGATGTTTTGTAAAGGGTTGTGATTTTGCAGTGCTAACTGATGGGAGGTCATGCAGACCAGTATAGATGTTCAGTTTAATCCTGCATGGTGGGATTTATTTATCATGGTGGTTGCTGATAATCTGTCAAATGAATGCTAATTATGCTTCTTCATAGTGAAATGTTTTACATATATGTGACCCTGGACCACAAGACCAGTCACATGGGTCAATTTTTATACAAGATCATGATAAAAATTATCTATACATCATCTGAAAGTTGAATAAATAAGCGTTTCATTGATGTATGGTTTGTTAGGATAGGACAATATTTGGTCGAGATACAACTAGGCCTATTTGAAAATCTGGAATCAGAAGATGCAAAAAAAATCGAAACATTGAGAAAATCGCCTTTAAATTTGTCATTTGTATTCACGATTATGCTGCATTCACTCACAAAAATAAATGTTTCATATATTTACGGTAGGAAATTTACAAAATATCTTCATGGAACTTGATCTTTACTTAATATCCTAATGATTTTTGGCATAAAAGAAAAAGCGATAATTTTGACCCATACACTGTATTGTTGGCTATTGCCACAAATATACCTGTGCGACTTATGACTCTTTTTGTGATCCAGGGTCACATATGAAATAGCCTTTTTATTTTATACATACATATGCATACATATACACCAAATACATATCAATACACTCCCCTCTGTGTTTTCTTCACTCAAAAATCTCCTTATCAGTTTGCATGGTCATGATGCTTCTGCATATTAAATATTACCATTACTCTGCACTTACCTGTATGATTACATACTAATATGTGCTAGTTTTCCGGGATTGAGCTGGAAGTAATAAGACTCTTTCAGCAGTTGCAGAAGAATGTGTACGTGCTGCTGTGTCTTCTTCCTCTCTTTTGCACCTTGAGACTGAAACAGTGTGTTCTTTGTCTTAAACACTGACTAGTGGCACACACAGTTGAAGTTACGGAAACAAAAACAAGAGGGCCACCATGTCCATTCATCCTTCTTAGATACTCTCCCCGCATTTCAATGCTCACCCCTTTCTCTAATGGACTTTGCAGGCGTCTGCATCCCGGCCCACAATGGAATCGGGGTCTGCTGTGCACGTCAGTCACACATGAATGAACCCTGTAAGTCTAGCCCCTTCAGTCTTCCTTTATGCCACGGAGTGAATATTGAGATAAATGGATGCACCAGTCATTAGATGGGCTGGGTGGGGGGTTAAAATCAGCGGTGAAAACAGAGTTCCATTATACAACTCAGCTTGGTGTGTTTTTTATGGGGAAAAAAAGCCCAGACATTGCTACAGGGTTATAAGGAAAATAGTTGAACTCTAAGTTATTCACCTCTGTTAATCTCCTATAAGGATGTTCTGATTGAACTTTTCCTCTGCGTCTTCCTAGACCTTATTTTAAAACGACAGCCGGGAACACGTGCTGACTGACAGGCGGAAAGTGAAATGACGGGAACCGGAGGAGAGAGGGAGAGTAATTTAGGTTCTGAGTGGTGTTGAGGTCTAAGACCCGTCTGAGGGGACGGCTGATGACAGCCGAGGTGAGAGCCGAGCTGCCGAGGTGCTCTCTAATGTCAGTCACGCTCTCTCACATGTACATCTTTTCACTTTATCATGGAATCTTTTCCTCTCTGATCTCCTTTTTCTCACTGTCTGAGCCGTCTTTCTCATTCTTGATTCCCGTTTTAATGCCCTCAGAGATGTTCACTTCCTCGTACTTGCTGTCTCATTGAGAACGAATAATATACAGATGTTAGATGGTTTCACTGGCTTTAAGAAAAGTGGATTTTGGCTCTGTTTTTTGCTCTGCTTGTAAGACATGAGTGAGCCAAGTGCACATGGTGAGGTTTTGTGAGTTTCCATGTTCATTTCACAACTTGGGTCAAATATATCTGAGTATGCATCTGATATAAGTCAATTCCTTTACCAGTGTAAATTGCAAACAGGATGGAAAGTTGCAATTCAAATTTGAATGGAAGTAGAATTAAATGAATTGAATTTCAAAGAAAAATACATGCAACTCATACTCATATAACACATTTTTAAAATAGAATTCAAAACATTACTTGTTTGAAAGTTTTGGGGAAAAAAAGTGTTCCCTTGTTTTGTAGATTTATAGGCCATAGATTCATTTTCTCCATAGGGGAATTTATTTTGAACAATAACTTTTAAACAATTTTAAACAGACCTATTGTGAGCTACGAGGTTGTTAATTCCATAAAGCGCTATGAATAACATAGAGCCAGTTTTCCTACGCTCTCAAATTACTAAAATATTTGCATGTTTTACATAAAATGTATTGTTTATATATATATATATATATATATATATATATATATATATATATATATATATATATATATATATATATATATATATAAACATTTTTAAATCAATAGTTTTTTTGTCATTCATAATACTTCATGGGACTGTAGTTCTTTCCCTCATTAAAGTAGTGAATTCAGATTTCTTTAATACTTCTTAATGCTTCAAGTTTGTAATGTTGTGATTCATCTAATTGCATGTTGGTTTGGTTCATGGCTTATAACGCTTAAATTAAGATTTTTTTTTAAATCTCTATGGGACAAAATTAATGGGGAAAAAAAAATCCCGAAACCAAGGCTGCTTCAAAAGTAGGCGAGCACAGATCCACTCTATTCAGTAAATTAATTTTCCTCTCATTTCAATTCAAATTCCACTTCCTGTGGAATGAAAGGGAGCAAATTCTTCAATTCTACCTTTTGCACAACCCTGGTATATTTACACAGTTCTTTATGAAAGATACTAATATCGTTTTATGCATCACTTGCACTCATCAATCGCCGCATATCTTTGAATGTTTGAGCTGGCAGTCAGTCAATGAGAACTGCTGATTTAACCCATGTGTGAATAGCTCAGATTCAATGATGCAGTTTTTTGAGTGAAGCGTCTTCAGTCACTTGCATCTCTTTAGTGTTTCCTCCTACCGTAGGTTGTGGAGCTCCGTGGGAATATGGCAGTGTGGCAGAATGGAGAAAACCCAATCGTTAAACTACTGTATTTCTTATGGTTTCTGGCCACCACTATGTCTCCATCTTCACTAACCAAACCTCAGCTTTGAAGTTAGGCATTAAATTACTGGAGTTTTAAGGGCTTGTTGTTTTAAGGACAGAGATTTTGCTCTGTGTCAGCTTGTTGCTATGAAACGCTGTGGAGAACATCTCTGTGGGTTTATATGATTACTCAGAGATCCATCAACTTAAGGATTCAGACTCACCTGGGTGCATTGTTATGACTGTGCTTATAGAATGATAGATTGATTGAAAGACTGTTTGGTCCAATTGTAATTTTGTAGCTCTCCGAATGCACAACAAAGGTCATGGCCTCCAGCAAATGTGCATCTCCAATTACACCTAATAGCACTTTTTGAGCTCCGCAGTCCATGTGTATCTTTAATCTCTGTGCTACACATTAAACCCCTTTTTGTACAGCAAAATCTTCCATGAAACAAAATATCAAACTATTTCACATTGAAAGATACTGTATGTTTGTGAAAAAGGATGATGTTGTTATGGTAGAGTAGATCTGTCATGGTTTGTAGATCTAGAGCTGAACTGGTTGCCCCCGAATAATCAAAAAACAAAAGTAATATGTTGTCATGGTAACTATGGTAGGTGATATGTCTCTCTGTGATTGCTTTGGAAATACATAAGAATTTTCCTCAGAAAACCAGGTGGTATTTTCTCAATAAATTTTCATTAACAATTTGCCTGGAGGGGTAGAAAATTAAATTATGCACACAGATAGTAGATTTTAACATTATATTATATACAGTAGGAAAAATGAACCACACATTACACACATTTGCTTTGTGTTGTATTACATTGGGATAAAGAATGGAACATTTGAGAATAGTTATTTCTTTGTCAAAATATGCTCATTACTGATTTTTTTCTTTCTATATATAAGGCAAGAAAGCATTTCATGAACATGAATTCATCTACATATAAATGTCTTTTTTTTTTTTTTTTGAAAAAGGAAACCTCAGCTGGAAACTTAACTTGTACATTATATTCAGTCAATAAATTAAAAGCAAAACCATACAGCAGTTTCCCTCTATATATTGCATTTTGTTGGTGTTTTACAAGTTAAGTGTCTCTAACAGAGCACATCAGATGAATGACAGTCATCATAATACAGAAAAGATGTTTGCGCATGTGACTAAACAACTCAGACTGCTTAAACCTGCAGTTTAACGGATGATATCATGCACCATAAACATCTCAATGAGAAATATGTGGCAGATCTCCTCCGCCTCCCCCGTTTGGCCAGCAGTTTTTCTTTGTTTCTAACATGCAGGGCTTGGAATTTGGCATGTGAACTTCTAGAGGCCACAGGAGGTGGCTATATATTAACTTTCAGTTGTCAAATTTATGGTGACAATGGTGTGACCTTTCGCCAACTACTGCATATCTATAAGGGAGGGGCTTAGCGGGCATGTGGATTAGAGACCATGTATCCAGTGATTCATAGAGAAATGCAGTCTTTGAAAAATGAGATTCAATGATACTGATCTGCTTTGTTCAGCAAGGGAGACCGAAATTGCTTTAGAGGTGAACAATGTTATATAACCCATCTGTACATTTTTTTTTTTTTACATGAAGACAGCATTATAGCAGAACTCAAGAAAACAAAGAACCTGTTCTCCTTGAGAAAACACTCTAAAATAAAATTATTTAAATATATGTTGTTTTTAATATGTTAATACCTGGCGAGGGGAGCAGGAAAGGGTTTGATTCTTGGCCCAGATTTATCAAAGTTCCTGTCTGTGCATTTGAATACATAGTGGAAGCGTTGGAGCTTCAAAAAAAAAAAAAAAAAAAAAGGAAATTGCCTCGGCTCGCCATTATTGAACAGAAGTCAGGGTTGTAATTACAGACTGAATCTCTGAACAATAAATTTACCAACATTACCTGTTCCACAAACATAGAAAGATGAAAAAATTCCAGACGCATGTCGATATAACAAAACCGCATGTTCAAGACAAATGCATGAAACTTATACCTACACTTCGTGTATGATTAAATAAAATATAAAAAGGGAACAATTTGTTACTTATTATCTAGTACATTTGTGAGAAAACTGTGGCAGATGTGGCCGTTATTAAGTAGAGATATACTTGCAATATGTCCTAACCTGCAATATCAGAAATGTAAAGAATTCATTACATCTCATTTATAGGTATTAGTCACGATATGTATTATAAATATACTAAACAAGTGACAAGTGATGTTTTTCTAAACATAACAATTCAAAGATTCGGAGGCATTGTTTGAAATAAAACACTATATAAAGTTAACAGCAATATTTAATTTAAAGGTATAGTTCAGTGGGGTACTACAAAACAACATTAGTCCCTAAAAATAAACACAGCAAGTCATTTTTGCAAGTCATATATGTTTGGAGTAACATGAGGGGGAATTTTCATTTTTGTGTCAACTGTCTCTTTAAGTGTGTGGCATTAAAGCATTTGATAGATGAAGTGCTGGTACTTTGTGTTCTTGTGGTTCCATTTGTTTTTTCCCTGGATAAATGTTGAACATGATCTGTTCTTTAAAAGAACTAGCAAATCTGCACTGAATGTATTAAATTCAAAACATGCTTTCATTATGGTTTTTAAGGGCCAAATGTTGGGTATGAAAATAAGGAATAAACCTAGTTCCACTCTGGGAGGTTGCGGGGCCTCTTAGAAATCTGAACTGGTAGTTTATTGTAAGGAACACTAGAAGGATTCCAACCACCCGCTCCCCCAGTAGGGAGGTGCGTGGTGAAGGGAAAAAAGTTATTCGCTGCAGATTTCTGTTAAGGACTTAACAGACTTTTGTAAAAACGAGAGAGCCATGCAAACGTGTATGTAGTGCGGATTTCACCATGTTATTTTAGAACACCTGGGTCCCCTGAGAGCCCATGGAGATTTGTGGAGCGTTGCTGTTGGAATTTTTTCAAGCTGTAATTGCACTTGCTTTGTCCTTGGGGAGAACTTAAACACAAACAATAAGTGTAATTGGCGCCTGAAGGTGACCTGAGATGTTTTTCTGTTCAGAGAAACTAGAGGAAACGATAAAAACTATAGTCTTTTTGGATAAAATGGTGTGGACAGCTGAAGGGACAATATATGTGAGGCATCTGGACTCACCCAAGCATATCTTTATATTTTCTTGTGGCAGCAAATATGGTTTTGATGACAGTCCACAAAATGTGACAGTTTTAAAGTATTTAGATGCACTGTAACACCTGGGAGGAATTATTCTCAGTTCTAGGCGCAACATTTTTAAAGGGATAGTTCACCCAAATATTAAAATAATTTACTCACCCTCAGGTTGGTCTAAACTGAATTTTTTTTCTTTTGTGGAACAGAAAAGGTGACAATGTAAATATTATGCATGGTGACTGGAGCTTTACAAGCTTAAAAAAGGGAAGAAAAGCTAAATATATCATAAAATATAAAAGTGGTCTATAAGACCACTGCTATTTAACTGCTGTATTACAGGTCTTCTGCTGTTATTTGGATTTTTTTATACATTAGTGCACATCCTCTTGTGTAATATATATATATATTGGGGCTGTCAAACGATTAATCGCGATTAATCGCATCCAAAATAAAAGTTTGTGTTTACATAGTTTATGTCTGTGTACGGAGTATAATTATTTTCTATATATAAATACACACACATGCATGTATATATTTAAGAAAATGTGTTATTTATATATAAAATATTTATATATACTGTAATATAAAGATATATACACAGTATATGTGATGCGATCTGGGAAAACCCGTCGGATGTCGCGCTGGGCCGTTTTCAGTAAATTCCAAAATAGTTTGAATGTCAGTTTTTTTGTCAATTTTTTTTTTCCATTAAATTATTATTCTATAACATCTTTTCTCTTATCTCTGAAAATATCTTGGCAAAATTCCCTTGTTTAGTGCAGAAAAACAGCGATTTATAGTGTCAAGCTGAAAATACTCTCTTTCTCTAATGCATTCTATGCGACCATTAGCGCCCGGCAGAGGTGAAAAAAAAAAAAAAAAAAAACAATCGCCGTATATCCCATACACCTGTCCGTCTCGTAAGACTACAAAGATAGTTTACCTTTAAAATAAACCGCATACATGTACAGTGAATGTGTATAGTGCGCATTTCGCGCCAATCCTGTTTAAACTATAACGTCACGCAGTTTCATAACAATCGCGAGATGGACGCGTCTCAACGGTGACAGTTATTTAAACCTGTTTTTCTCAAAATTCCGTTCCAGAAAATCATAGAGATCGGCCGACTTCAGATAAACATAACTTCTGCTAGCAACAAGCTATGATAAAAATAAAAACAGATTTGGAAAGGGCTTGATACCAGCATCCATATGATATCAAAACCTGTAATAGGTAAAATTTCACCATGTGGTGGGTTTTCCCAGATCGCATCACATATACATGCAAATATTTCTTAAATATATACATGCATGTGTGTGTATTTATATATAGAAAATAATTATACACCGTACACACACATGTATTATGTAAAAACAAACTTTTATTTTGGATGCGATTAATCGCGATTAATTGTTTGACAGCCCTAATATATATATATACATTTCTAGGGTTTACAAAGAATGGTGTGAAAAGGGAAAAACATCCTGTATGCGGCAGTCCTCTGGGCGAAAATGCCTTGTTGATGCTAGAGGTTAGAGGAGAATGGGCCGACTGATTCAAGCTGATAGAAGAGCAACTTTGACTGAAATAACCACTCGTTACAACCCAAAGTATGCAGCAAAGCATTTGTGAAGCCACAACACGCACAACCTTGAGGCGGATGGGCTACAACAGCAGAAGACCCCACCGGGTACCACTCATCTCCACTACAAATAGGAAAAAGAGGCTACAATTTGCACAAGCTCACCAAAATTGGACAGTTGAAGACTGGAAAAATGTTGCCTGGTCTGATGAGTCTCGATTTCTGTTGAGACATTCAAATGGTAGAGTCAGAATTTGGCGTAAACAGAATGAGAACATGGATCCATCATGCCTTGTTACCACTGTGCAGGCTGGTGGTGGTGGTGTAATGGTGTGGGGGATGTTTTCTTCGCACACTTTAGGCCCCTTAGTACCAATTGGGCATCGGTTAAATGCCACGGCCTACCTGAGCATTGTTTCTGACCATGTCCATCCCTTTATGACCACCATGTACCCATCCTCTGATGGCTACTTCCAGCAGGATAATGCACCATGTCACAAAGCTTGAATCATTTCAAATTTGTTTCTTGAACATGACAATGAGTTCACTGTACTAAAATGGCCCCCACAGTCACCAAATCTCAACCCAATAGAGCATCTTTGGGATGTGGTGGAACGGGAGCTTTGTGCACTGGATGTGCATCCCACAGATCTCCATCAACTGCAAGATGCTATCCTATCAATATGGGCCAACATTTCTAAAGAATGCTTTCAGCACCTTGTTGAATCAATGCCACGTAGAATTAAGGCAGTTCTAAAGGCGAAAGGGGGTCAAACACAGTATTAGTATGGTGTTCCTAATAATCCTTTAGGTGAGTGTATAAGACCACTGCTATTTAACTGCTGTATTACAAGTATTCTGCAGCCCTATGATAGATGTGAAACCAAATTTTGATCAGTGTATCAGATCAGAGTAAGTGGAACTTGAGAAATGTATCACTTTGATTTGTGAACAAATCATTCATTGAATGATTTGTTAATGAATCCAACATCACTAACATTCTCAATGAACCTCATGAACCTGCCAAAGAGAATAATGATGCTTGCAGTGAATAATGACTAACATCTATTGTATTGATTCAGAAAACCTGTAACAACGCACACTATAGACCACTTTCATTATACTTTTATGGTGTGTTTTAAGGCATTTTTGAGCTTTGAACGAATGAAAGCAAAACAAGTATTTTTCAGCTTCTTTTAAGCATTATATGTCAAACATGGATGCCTGGAAGATCAAAGCAATTTCTTAGAAACATCCATCTTGGCATTTAAAAAGTCATTTACATTTACATTTAAAGTCAAACTTGAAGTATCTTTAAAATGTCATGTGCTCAAAAATCACATTACACTAGACCTCTTCTGGCACTGATCTAAATGCACAAGCTTTTCATGGAACCTGTCTCAATCCACAATCCTTTAAAAATCACAGCTTTATCTGTTACTTTCAGATCTCGACATGCACAATTTAAGTTGTTTGTTCAAAGCCTCAAAGAAATGAGCTTTCACAATTGTTTCCTGGTTTATTATGGCTTGTGGACACTGTTCAATAACACACAATGCACTCACCAGCGCTTCCTCTGCCCTCAGTACAGCTCTGAGTGTCCTTATGTTTGCTGCTGTGAGTGTCAAAAAGAACTCAGCTGATGGTCAAAAAGAGCTTGGGTGAGGTGTCTAAGGTCCAACACAGGGTGAGAGGCCACGCATCAGGTCTCCTATCGTGCTCGCCCTGCCAGCTCAATGACCTGTGAACACAGAGCCGTCTGCTGGGACTGGTCAGGCGGAGTTATTTTTTGTTATTAAACTACTGAAGCAGAACAAATGTAAAAAAATAAAATAAAAAAAATGTAGATAGATAGATAGATAGATAGATAGATAGATAGATAGATAGATAGATAGATAGATAGATAGATAGATAGATAGATAGATAGATAGATAGATAGATAGATAGATAGATAGATAGATAGATAGATAGATAGATAGATAGATAGATAGATAGATAGATAGATAGATAGATAGAAATGTAGTTTGGTTAATCTTTGTTACCCAATATTCAAAGCATCTTTTTGATATAGGGGATTGTTCAAACCTAAATTAAAAGTCTGTCATTATTTAAAAATTAAAAGTCCGTTTACTCATCCTCACATTGTTCCAAACCTGCATTGTTCTGTGGAACACAAAAAGAGATATTTTGGAAATTGCGCATTCAATGAAAGTCAGTGGGGTCCAGTATTGTTTTGGACCCCATTCACTTTCATTACAAAACATTCTTTAAAATGTTTTACAGAAGAAAGAAAGTCATACAGGTTCAGAACGACGTGAAAGTAAATGATGATAGAATTTTCATTTCTTTAATGATGTTCCTTATAAATGATAATAAATGATGGTCCCAGTTAATTGTTATATTGGTAGTTTCCCTGTTGACTAATTGAATAGCTGAATGTCTGAACTGTTCTTCTTTAAACCATTATTGTCTTTCCGTGTAATTAATGCAGTCAGAGGTTAATGTTGAACACATTTCAATAGTCAAACATAAGCTGGTCTCAGGAACATTTGTATGCTGTACTATGTGCTGCATATGCACTAATATAAGTGCATGGATGTGTAAGATGTGTGAGTGAGTGAGAGAGAGGACGAGAGCTTGTTCAGAGGAGTTGACAGAAGCGGCTGACGTACTGAGGCGTGACTTGTCCTCTATTTAGCACACTGCTGGATTACTAACACAAGGGATGTTGATATGCATATGACAGAAAGTGGTGATAAGAAGTAGAGTGAAAAAGAGAGCAGGAGTGAAGGACAGGGTGTATTTGAAGGCAGACATTGTGTGGAGGTGGGATGATATTTCAGAGGTCTTGTGAGAAAGAACACAAAGGAAAAGCAGATATATAAATGGCAGGCTATCACAGTGAGAATGTGACATTTTAAAGTCAGTCTAGTGCATATACCTTACTGAGAAGAACATATTTGTAAGCAATATTTCATTCTAGCTCTTCCAAAACCTAGTGAGCTACCTCACTGCCTACTACCTGACTTTTGCATTTTGGGATTGCCTTCTCTGCTGGATATGGATGAAATGTATATGCTCTGTCTCGTGCTCAGTTAAGTACGCAAACATTTCAAAGTATCCTCCTTTGGCCAAGAGTGCGGAAAAACACGTTTGGCTCATGCGGAGAATCTACAAAAAAAAAAAAAAAAATCCAGCACTCAAGTCACTTTTCACATGCGATGTTATACGTGCGCTGTCCGCGTGGAAACAAAAATCAGGCCGCATGCGGACAGTGTGCTTTGGGCTTTATACCTACAATATTTTTATACTATTATTGTTTTTATTTCTATTATATTTACATTATATACCTATATATTTTCAGATATGTTTTAAAATATAAAAAACTGACAATATATTGCTAATATAATCTTTTAAATATATTTTCATAAATCTACATTTCCTTAAATATCTTTTCAATTTTTTTATAATAATAATAATAATGATTATTTATATCATATTTATATACATTTAAAGTATATTTATATTAATATATTTATCTTAAATATGTATATATTTTTTTTATAGTAAAACAAAAACAGCCTCATCAGCATTAAGGCAGAAGGAGGTTGGGTGAGACAGGTGCAGAAAGACAGATACAAATGAGGTGTGACTGCACACACACATGCTGAGGCTGACTGTATGTAAAACTGAGTTGACTGTGCAGTGCTGACAGAAAGACACTTCTCTCTCTCTCTCTCTCTCTCTCTCTCTCTCTCTCTCTCTCTCTCTCTCTCTCTCTCTCTCTCTCTCTCTCTCTCTCTCTCATAATGGGTATTGTACTGTATATAGTTTGGTAGAATGGAGCTGGTCTATGATCATCATCAGTAAGGCACCTTCCTTCAGGAGCATTCCCAGCAGCTCTCCATAGAGATGGCTGCCATAACCTCAACTCAGCTCATCTGCCCTGTAAAATGCCCTTATCCTGCTCTTTGTTCCTTCTCCGCCCTCTCATTCATCTAAGCAGAGATGCATGGCAGGAAGGAGACAAAGAGCCAGTGAGAGTGAAGACGATCCACAGTTCAGACAGATCACAAAGCCTGAGTCTATCCAGGAAATCTCTTGTCATGCTTCCCATGCAAAAGCCCCGCACCCTCTCCCAATCCATTCAGCGGCTGCTATCCTCGCTATCCCATATAGAAAATGTTCACAAATATAATATATAAATATATTACTATACATAGATTTTAAAATATATTTACATAAATGTATTTTTCATACGTTTTTTTGTTAATTTAGTTAATATTTAGTTGTTAACATTTCCTCATTTATTTTTGTCGATTCGTGATTTTTTTTTATATGTTTTTATAATTATAATTAAACCAAAATGCATTTTAAGATTAAAAAATTATTTTTGTGCCCCTTGATGAAGATTTTTTAATATATTTTGGCATTTGATGGTTTCAATAAAAAAAAAATCAAATTTAAAAGATATTTCCTTAACCCATGCTTTTTACAACATACTGTATATACACATATGCAAATATGCCATATAAGATTAAGTTGATGTCAGTTGTAGACTCTGTTTCAGACAGTTATCAACTACAGACTAAAGAGTTTTCTAAACTACAGGATTTGTTGAGTGTGTAGTCGTGCTTGTGAAAAGACAACTTTGTAAAGCTTTGCTAGGTGTACCAAAGCTTAGTCTTGTCTGTGGCATGCAGTCAACATGTGTTATTGCGCTCCTAACTTGGAGAACCTGAGACATAAACCTCTAGGACATCTTAATCTCTGCAGAAATACACCCTGACACACAGTTTTGTGCCTCTACCTGCTTCGTATGAATAAATCATCCGTCCAAACTGGCGGTCTGTCTCTCTACTCAGCGCTGGAAGCGGCGCTTCATTCCCAGCACTGCCGGAGATATGGCTTTATACTCTGCGGGCCCGGATATACGCTCATATTGAACTCAATATTTCCTGAGTCGATAGGGCGAAGAGAAAGACTGCACATTTGTGATAAAAGTGCCACAACATGCCTTAACTGATGTATTACCCTATTTATTTTGTGAAGGGAAGGAGAGGCAGGGGACACTGGATAAGAGTGTTGTCTTTTGTCACAACTGGTGAAAGTCAAAGGACGTAAACACTTTTTCCTCAGAGTTGTACGTGATGGTGGGTTGGGGATCACATGGTATCTGTGGGACATTGTACAATGTCATCAGAGCTGTTTGTGTAAAGGCAGATGGAGGAGGACAGAGGGAGGGATGGGGTGTCTTGAAAGAAAAGAAGGGGAGATGACGAGAGGAGTGAAATATCAGACATTCAGGGAGAGTTGGACATCAATCACCAAAGCCTGTCAGAGAAGAGGTCCGAATCGGATTCATTATGTTTTAAAGTGTCCCTCCGCTATCCTTGTGTCTTGTAAAATTGTAGTGCATGACATTAAAAGCGTTTAAAGAACATTTTTAATGAAGTACCGTAGCAAGTAAGGGTGTAGAAAGTCTGAAAATCACATTGTAAACCATTAGAAATCAGCCTTTCTCATGAATATTAGTTTGGTGACAGTCCTAACTGATTTCCTGTAAGTTCGGTAAGTGGGCATTAGTCGTAGTTTTACTCTTAGAATGTAATTCTTTTCCCATAAAACATAGGAGAGAAATATGACGTTACATTGGTTTCTACATTGTTGCATTATTGTTGATAATTGCATACTCTGAAGGTATGTATGATATGCTATCGTTGATTCATCTGTTGCTCTGGCAGTCCACTATACTGCCCTACAAAGGCAAAAGACCTTAAGTCGCTAGAGTGTGGAACTGAGAAAAATGACTTTAAAGATTTTTAGTTGTCCCGCTTAATTAATTATAGGTAGGACACTGGAAATTTGGCAAATAGATGTTTTAGTAATGGAAATTATATACATAAAAAAATCTTGAGCTCAAACTTGACTTTTGACCACTATTTTAAAGTTACTGTACTCTGCCTTTGTATTGTCAGCAAAAAGTGAGAGGTCATACCAAGGCAAAAGGCCGTAACTTCCACATTATCAATATTTAGTTGCTGATCACCATTAACAAAATCATTATAGTACACACCTGTATAAAATCTAGTGATCATGGCATTTATTTTGTATGATTTACAATTATTTATAGCCATCTACTTATTGCTATCCTGTGCTTTGGTTGCATTCTGAAGGCATTTTTAATACATTTGACATGACAAAATACCTCCTATTAGTCCAGCGTTGACTCGACCGCGTTTAGGGCGGGGCTGAAGGCGAAGTTTTGGCACTCTGCCAGCTAGTTTGCGAGCTTTAATTCATGGTTGTATTCATCTGATACGGCAATGTGTAGCGTTTTTCTGTCAACTCTGCATAATCATTCGCGATCGTAATCGCACGTTTGTCGATGGAGCAGACCATACTAAATGTTCTGACCGCTCTGAGGACATCAGAAGTTAGAGCGACTGATGGCAGCTGTACAAAGTACACAGGATACACCGTAATTTTAATTTTAATGGACATTAAAACAAAGGCAGATAACCTTACAATCTGGTAGGTAGCATTATTTGATTAATCACCGGCACCGTAACTTCATATTGACGCGCGGCTAAACAAAGGCAGAGCACCGTAACTCGTAATTTGAGCGTTCCAAAACAAAGCCAAAGAGCGGTAACCAGTGGCGATTTCTTTAAGACTGCAAGGGAAGCTCGGCTTCCCCTATAATGTCAAAAAAATGAATGGTCAAATGTGTACTATTGTATTAACATTTTATTGACTAAAATGCATTAGAAGACGTTCGTCTCAAAGACGAGTTCGTTCAGAATCAGTTACATACAGCAAGTCGGCTGACTCGATTTCCTTACATTCCCGTAGCGTCACAGTGCATTTCCCCGTTGAAGCCCAGCTTCCATTGACTTCTATGGGGCTGCTTCAATCGTTTTTTTCAGCGCTTTGAAACTAGACGGTCATTGGATAAATGCTACGATTATGTCCCGCCCATGGAAGCTCAGCTTCTCTGGGGGTGAACGGGGAGTGGGCTGGCCCGGACTCCGGGCTTCCGCGTGATGATTGGAGGGTCTGTCGAAAGGCTGTGTCTCCTTTTGATTGACAGCGATTTCATACAATAAAAAGTCACTGATGTTGAAGCTGTTCGAGCTCAGTCCCATCGCGGATTTTTCAAAGACAAAGTGCTGCAACTTATTTCTTTCTTGGTATTTGCTTGTCAAAATTTCTAGCCAATTTTTATAATACATTTCACACAATTATACATTTATACCTTTATTATATTATTACTTATTATATATTTTTTATATTATTATTATTAGTAATAACTCAAAAATAATTAAAAAAATATCTTATTATTAGTAGAATTATTATTATACTTTATTATATTATTATTTCTACCTTTATAATATTATTACATTCATTTTTCACAGAGCATTTTCTTGAAAAGGAAAGTAGAATTTACGTATAAATAAATGAATAATTTTTATAATGTAGGCCGAAAATGAGCTTCCCCTCTTTGAAAGACCAGCAGCCGCCACTGGCGGTAACTGATGTTACGGTGTTCTGCCTTGGTTTCTCATGGGCTTTTGGAAGTTACTGTTAAGACAAATCATTATTTTCTCGAAAAATAAACGGAATTTATTCAAGATACTTATCCACATGATAAAGAAGGTCGTGAATGTGCCAAAAATATAAATAACTCATTTTCGACCAAAAACGAAGTTACGGTCTTTTGCCTTTGCACGGCAGTATAAACATGTAGCCATTTCAGCCCTGGACAGTTTTAGTATAATTTTATTGAATACTAGGTAAAATAATAGTAAAAATAAAACACTTTCTGTCCCTCAACAGATTAAATTGAACTCTCCTGCATTCAATACATCTGGCATACCAATCCATCTATGTGGTCTTCTAATCTATTTATAGGATCCCTTAAATAAGAAAGACACATTGCTGGTATGTGCAGTGTCATTAGATTTTTTTAAGCAACAGTCAAAAGCAGTTGATAGGAATAAAAGGTTTTTGCATGTTCTGCAGATTTCCACAGAATGACTGTCATTTAAAGTTCCACATCTTGCGTGTTGTTGTTTATTAAATAGTTTGTCTAATTTGATCATGTTTTTAGCTGCCGATAAGAGTACTTCATTCTGTTTAACACATTTGGCGTTTACATTCATTCTTCAGATTTATTTTTTCCACAAAATCAGACAACAAATACAAAAATGTCAGCAGGTTCTGGGCAAGTTCTCGATAATGAGTCTTCCTTGTTTTAATTCTATTGAGACAGTCATAATTAATTATTTGTGAAAATGTATGTATGAATATAAACATTAAACCTGCATCATTCAGAATTGCTAACGAGCCTGCAAATGTAGCTGATATTTGCATAAATGTTAATGATGTATGAGTGTTTGTGCTGCCTGTGCATCTCAGGAGCTATGGGAAGCAAGCATCCCTTATTCACTCTATAGAATCCTTTTTGAGCACTGATACCTCCGTCAACCCCCAACCCACTGCTTTCACTGGACTCACAATGTCATTGGTTGCTCTGAAGGATACCATTTATTTGTTTTTCTATAATTTGTTCAGCGCTGTTGGTGTTAAAGGAATGTGTAGGCATTTCTATTGCCCTGCTGGAAACACCATGTCTTTGTAAAAACATACAGAACTGAGGAAGAATGAAAGATGCAGATTCTGCTTGCTAAATTACCCTGAATGAGTAAATGTTCTTTAGAGCTGCAAAAGCAGAAGCAAAGTCTGACACAATTTCGGTGGCTCCAGAGATCTGAACCCCTCAGAGGTTGTCGGGTCACTGGGGTCATCTGCTTGTCTTTGTCCTCAGAAATTTACAGGCTCTTTATGTACGTGCACAGCAATGCTGACCTGTGTGTGGTCCGAAACATCACTCTCACTGACTACATCACCAAATCACATGTGTTTGCAACAATTCTTTCATCCCCTCTCTTGTTTTGGTCTCTATATTAAGTAAAAAGCTACCCTCGAGGGCCATAATGGCTGTTTTTCATTTCCCAAAGCCTAATGACCATAATTCACCACATCTCCTATACTGGATTAATGCATAAATGTGGAGGGCAGAAAATAGCCTTTCACCTCTTCCTGTGCCGCTCTTTATTCATGCCAATCCCTATCTTTGCTTTATAAATTATGAATCAAGCCCAATTATGCCCGCAAGCCCATTTCACTGATGGCCAGTTTCTCCTTCCACTTAATCTATGCTTTTTACACTCACACAAGCCATTAGTGTTTTAATTTCCCGTCCCTGGTGGCAAAGCTGGGGTTGCAACACTCCAAAAGTTACTTCCACAAGCTGTCCAAATGACCTTCCCTGAGTTAACCCATCCTGCACGGCCTCCCTCCTGCATAATAGATAACGCGAAGACTTGGGAGGAGACACAAGCCAATACTACCTGTGAATTCATTTTTAATGAGGTAAACAGGTCTGTCCGGGTCATGAGGGTGACTGTGAGTTGTGAGTCCTGTCTCATCATCGCTCCCTTCTCCTCTGACACTTTACCCAGCCGCAGGCAGGGCTTCTCTGCTCATAATTAGATCTCACTTGCGCTGATAGAAAGTGCCCTGCTAGCCGTCAAGCCCTCGCTCTTTCTTCGAATAGACTGCCACCAATTACGTGGGTAAATGAACTGAATGCGAGCTGTGCCCTCAGCAACCTTTTCTTTAATTTGTAGAGCCAGTACCTTTGGGTAGATTCAGTTATAGCCAGCAAATGTAGAGTAATGTGAAAAAATATGTACTGAGACATTGTAAGAAAAAAGAATGTTTAAATTACATGTAGTGCCCCTTTGCTTTGTGGTTGAATATCTTTTATAAGATATTAGGAACAGGACAGTATTGGGGAGCTAAATTTTTCTGTGGTTTGGCAATAGTTTTTTTGCTTTTAAAATAATCTTGTTTTATTCCAGTAACAAGCTTCTTTTTCCAAACAATCTTGTTTTATTCCAGTAACAAGCTTCCAACAAGTAGCAATGTAATGAGAACAAATGATACATTGTTTTTTTACTGTTTTTGAATTGGTTATATTAAAAGTTTGATGCTGTTCGTTCGTTCATTTATAAACACTTTTTTGTGCCAGAACTTGGTCTCTGTAGATAGCCCAGGCTTGACAACAAAACAAACTGGGCCAACCTGCACCACGAAACATAACAAACAGTGTTCCAGCCAATAACCGACAAGAATGATTTGGGGGTGGGGTTTGGGGGGGTTAGTGTGGGTGCACATGAATGGGGGGTGTGGGGAGGAGAAGAGAGTGAAGCATGATGAGGGAAGTTAGCTAGAGTAGAGATGTCCTAGACAACGACTAATGTTAGAATTATATTCTCTTGAGTTTTGATATGGCCGACAACACGACCAAAAAGACGACATTGCAATGAACAAATAGCAAAGAAGAGGGAAAAGGAGAAGGAACACGCGAAGTCCCGAATTTACATTGGAAAAGCCTCCGACTCGTTCACGACTGTTTCAGGAAGCACGGAAGGAAGGGGGAGGGGACGGGATGAGGAGGAGGGAGGGCTAGCCTCCGTTTTGTTTGACAATACTTCGAACGTCAACAATAAGTGACGTCACCCAACATCGCTTAGAGCACCTTTAACATTAACTGACTTCTTAATGCACTTTTGACTTGTTTTCAGTGTAAAATGTAAAATATCACAAAATTCTTAAAACAAGATACATTTACTAAGCAACATTGCATAACATCTTTTGATGTTTAAATGGGAAAGTTGGACAAAATGACTCTCTTTTTTGCAGCTTAAAGAAATATTATTCCTTTATAGCTTCAATTTATTTATCTTTTTTGTAATTTGCCCACTTTGAAGTGTAGCCAACTACGTTTTTGTAAGTGTTGTATCTGTGCATAATTGTGTATAGATAGTGACAATCTATAAGAGTTGATTGAATATGTGCATGAGAGAGAAGTCTGTATCTATATATATGATCACATCACGCTGTTCCTGCTGTGTCAGTGAGCTGCATGCAGGTATAGCTTGACAGTAATATCTTGTAACTATAACAAGTAGATTCCTAACAACCAGACTCAAGTATTTGAATGGCTCGACTATTTTCCTCTCTGACTCTAAATGTTCCTCTTTGTAAACACTATTATGAGTCTAAACGTTCACAAATAAAGCTCGCTTCCTGTAGCTTGTGTCTGGTTGCGGCTAGAAGAAATTGGCTGATGGGGAATGAAGCGCACACTGCTGTCATCTGGGAAATCAGCTGGTGAATGCATAGATGTCAACAGCACGGGGACGCCTGACGAACTCGGAATGCTCCCGCTCCCACTGCTATTCCATGTGAAGCGCTGTGATTCGGTGAAGGAAAAAGTGTGAGAGAAAGGTGAGAGTACGAACAGATGGAGAAGGGTGATATGTGTTCTCAGGAAGATAGAGACCCTGAGAAAGAGACATGAACACACACTCTCACACACACACACACACACACACACACACACACACACACACACACACACACACACACACACACAGAGAGAGAATCACTTACTGATTTTAATGCACTTCAGTTGTATTATGTTCCGCGCATATCAGCGGACCTAAATAGATAGACATACTGGCTGGATATATGACATTATAGTGGGCGTTATATTAATGCACTTCCATAAAGTCTCTTATAAAGGTTTGGGAGTTCATCTCATCTCATTCTCATCTCACATCTCATTCTGGCTGCATTTCCCTTCACCACCCACCACATATATACATTTGCAGAAAAACACAAACACGCACACCATTACCAAGAGCATCTCTCTGTGGAGTTCACCTTGGGAAATATCCTATGCCTGTGTTCATCTCCCGTTCTTCACATTGTACTTTTCCATTCAAGGTAAACCTGAAATTGATATCATGTTTGCCTTGTGATAGAAAAAGAATACATGAGTTTGAATTTGATCAGTGGCTGGGCCTGATTTGAAATGTAGTGATTCTCGCTCTGAAATGAGACCTAGATTAAAATCCCATGTCGACCAGGCAAATCATCACAGATTCATGACTTATTGAGCACAGGCTGATGGGGGTTGATTTTCTCTCATCAGAAAAAAAGCGTTCTTGATTCCTCTCTGGGGGTTCGAGCTCCCCGTCTCCACGGGTGCCTCCGTGTTGCCCCCCAAGAGAACTAAAGGTCAGTTTTTGACACGATGAGAGACATCATCTCATCTCTAATGAAATACGTCTTGAAGAGCATCACTGTTCGTTTGAAATGAAACGCGTGTAAAATATGATCTGCTGGGCTCTTTGTTCCATGTTTGTTTGAAGAAAAGCTCCTGTTTGCACAAAACGCTGGATGCCGTATATAGTCCGGTAATTGCAGCTGGCTTGGTTGGATGTTCTTCTACCTGCAGTGCAGGTGGGGGAGGTGTTTGTGGGTAGTGCAGATGGAAAGGTGAATAACCTGACACTCTGAA